>NW_006408623.1:6716813-6749205 GCF_000296735.1 Chrysochloris asiatica | reverse complement strand
CAGAGTGCTCCTTGGAGGCCAAGATGGCTAAACTTCGTCTCTCATACTTTGGACATATTGTCAGGAGGGAACAGTCGCTGGAGAAGGATGTCATGCTGGGCAAGATGGAGGGTCAGAGAAAAAGAGGAAGACCCCCAACGAGATGGATCGGCTAGGTGGCTTCATTGATGGCGTCAAGTGTGGCAGCGGTGGTGAGTTTGGCCCAGGATCGGACATTGTTTCTTTCTGCTGTGCAGGGGTCGCTATGAGTCGGTTCCGACTCGATGGCACCTGACAACAACAACAACAATAGAGATCCTATAAAGGATTTTCAAAGCTGTGGCTCTTCATGGGGGGAGAAAACTTCAACTTTCTCCTGTGGGCTCAAACTGCTGACCTTGAAGTTAGTAGTCCAGTGCTTATTGGAGATACCGAATAAATTAAACACATATGTACTTACATTTTGATGGCATGAAAAAAGGTCAGAATTTAGACTCATGAGCCCTAGGGCAAATCCCCGATTGTCCACAAACCTTGGAAACGTCCTATTCCATTCCTGCCCCTTGGGTTGGACCATGTGCCCTTTCATGTCACTAAATACTGTCTTACGTTTGACCAGAGAGTTACAGGATCATGGTTTTGAAATGCATATGGGGTAGAAAATCAAGAAACTATCAAACCCATGAAATCATCAAGTCAGTTCTGAATCCTAGTGACACTAAAGCGGAGAAGCTGGTGGGTTTGAACCACCGGTCTTCACGTTAGCAGTTGAGCAGAGTTCCACCAGAGCTCCTTGTACGGGGAGAGGTAGGCCAATATTACCAACCAGGAAGCCTCTTGGAGATGTATTGTTGTTGTTGCTAAGGGCTCACAAGTCCATTCTGACTCATAGAGACCCTGGATAGGGTTTCCAAGGAGCCGCTGGTGGGTTTGAAATGCCAACTTTGTAGTTCAGAGTCCTGTGCTGATCTTATAGCATCACACCAGGAGTTAATTTTAAAAGCATTGTCATAGACCTGTTGTGTGTGCATGTGTGAAGACTTTTGCACAATACATTGTCATTAGTCTTTTTGTGAGTGTACGTAATGACTATTATACAATCTATTACCATTGGCCCTGTTGTGTGTGCGTGTGTAGATTATGACAGAATGTCTTTCATCAGTTGTGTGTGTGTGTGCAAACTATGACATGATGCTTTGTCATCAGTCCTGGTATGTGTGTGTGTGTGTGTCTGTGGTGACTACGACACGATGAACTCTCTTTGACCCTGTTGCGTGAGCATGCATGTGCTTGCGTGTGTGCTTGTGTGTGGTGGCTCTGGCTGCAACAGAGCAGAGACATGTTGCTTTGGTGACTCTCACACACACGGTGGACCCTTCAGATGGGCACACCCTTGGGCACACTTTTGGGCTGGCTATGTGTCTGGTTCTCAGCTTCCTGGCGCGACGGGGCTGGTCTTCCCTGTAGAGCAGCTGGAGGTGACTGCCACCCAGTCTGCTCTCCCCCACACTGAATTTCTGTTTAGAAGATGGCTTGCTAATTGTTTGACTTTTCTGCCTACAGGATTCCCTGCAAATTAGAATTGTAATCTCTGTGGGCATTTCCTGAATTAAAAGAAAATATGTAATAAAATAAATAAATATCAGTTGTTTGGTTGCATAAGCTTTTGAGACCTGCCAGCTTCCTCATCGATTATTAAACATGGCCCAAGATGACATTCCTAACTCGTGGATGTGCTTTTAAAGGGCTGTATGAAACGCCATGGTTTCAGGATGCTGCTCAGAAGTAGCCTATACGTTTCCAGTTATCCTTGCAGGATCAGCACTGGACTGCTAACCAGCAACCCTATACAGGATCACTGAGTCACAACCAGCTCAATGGCACTTAAAAGCAACCACTCAAGAGTTCCCTTAAAAACATTCAGTGTATGCTGACATGCTAGTTTAATATGTCCCTTGAACACATGGAAGCTGTATAGTTTATGTATTATATATACATATATAGGGAGCACAGTGGTTCCACAGGGTAAATACTGGACTGTGAATCACAAGGTATGTGGTTCGAGCCCACCAGCAGCTCTGCAGGAGAATGATGAGGCTTTGTGCTTCTGCAGAGATTGAAAAAGGCTTGGAAACCCTATACAGGGCTGCTATGAGTAGGGGCTGACTTGATGGCACTAAACAACACCTTATACACACATGCACATGTAAGTACACACTCATGTGCCATTAGGTTTATATGAAGCTGGATACATGTTAGTGGGATGGAGCTTCACAAATTTCATGGAAAGTCCCATGGTCCTTTAATATTTCATTTTCCTACAAATTTTTAGGAGCCCTAATATACGTATGCATGTGTATATATTTTGTGTGTGTGTGTGTATCTATCTATGTATCTATCTATCTATCTATCTATCTATCTATCTATCTATCTATCTATCTATCTATACATTTATTTATTAAACATACATACATATATAAGTGTTTATATGTGTGTGTGCTGTTTAATAAATAACTGTGTATATACGTATATACACACACACATATATATATATACATATCTGCACAAGTATACAATGTACAATTTTGGGGTTCAGTCAGGTTCAGGCAATATTTCGTTTTTGCATGAGCGGAGCTGTATCTCCCAAGACTGTTTCGGGGGTCCCTCAGGACCCATAGGCTAGTGAGCAGCAGCATGTGGGCCGGGACACACTTCGTAATTTGGGGGCAGGAGAAAAAAAGAATAGCCAAGTAACTATTGCTTTGGTGAAAGTTATTAAGCTGGGTGACTCCACAGCTCTGCTTAGGAAATAAAATATGAGAGGGCAGCTTACATACTGCAGCGATTAAATATTTACTGTTCAAAGAAGATTCGCAGAACTTTTTAAAATTAATGGCTTCAAGTCTTTGTTTGGATAGTATCCCATGTATTGAACCATTTATCGAACTGTTTGCTGAGCTATTTTACTATCGTTAGTGACATCCCAAATTGCTAGCCTCTCTCTCTCTCTTTCCTCCTCTCTCTCTTTTAAAAGAGAAATCGAGTGGGATCTCTCTTTCTCCGCTCTCACCAGCTGGTAGATATAAATTATATATTAAACTGTATTTGCAATGGATCACTGCAAGTGACAAGTAGTTTTCCGAAGGCTTTGTCATAGCAATGAAGTGTGTGCCTTCCATACAGTGGTTAATATGAGTCCTTATTCATATTGTCCAAGTCTTCAAAAGCATGATTCAGAGAAATGGGCAGCACTTAATAGAGCTAATCTCTTGTTCCGATTCAGCCTTCAAGATCAGCAGCCTGTAAATAAGTAAAAAAAAAGGACCTAAACGGATTTAGCGCTGTTAATCTTTCCATAGTGCGGATATCTAGCTCTTTAGTCCCCGGTCTTTGTTGACAGAAGTGGTTTCTGTTATGCCAACTGCAGTGGCTCAGAAGCCGGCTCCTTTTGAAGGGGTTGCTATCGGTGCCCTGCACGCGTGCCACCCTCGCCCTGCGCTGGCAAGATAGGCTGGCCACGGTGTGGTGGGAGAGATTGGTTTGTGTGTCATTCTCAGCATATGCTTGCTTCAGCTCCTGTAAGTGGTACCGAGTGAATGCTGAGCGGTGACAAAGCCTTGTGCTACATTTGCAGGCCTCCTCTTGCTCCTCTCTGACTTTGCTTGCCTCACTGATTTTATTATGACAGTCTGAATACTGAGGAGGGAATTAAACTGTTAAGCAGGCATCAGAGGCTGTCTAATGTTTAATGCAAGAGTCAGAGCATGTAAGAACTGATAATGAATACAAACAGGGCGACATCTTATTTGCTGTGTTTTTATTAGGATGACTTGAGAGCTTGACACCCACAGCTATCACTTTTCTCTTCTGTTTTTTTTTTTTTTTTTTTCTCCTTTTCTTTTCCCTCCCAGTTTTCGGGGGTTAAGATTTCCAGCACTGGTGACAAACGTGCCTAAATGTGATGTGAATTAAAGACGGCTTGAGGAGATTGTAATACTTGGAAATCATCACCTATAATAATTATGTATAGATAGGGGGTAGTCATGGCTGTTAAAAGGTCACCCAGCGAGATGTAATTGCCTTTTTCATACTTCAGTACACTTACTAGGACAGAAGCGCGACCCTGCTGGCAATCGCAGTAAATATGCCATCTTGAGAGCTCAGTGATACATGCCACCACTCCGGCTCTTGCTGACTGCCCAATTCCTGTAAGGGCTGCCGAGAAAATGGGCTCAAAACGTCAAAACAAGTAGAGACCCATGGTAAGAATGCAAAAATTAAAAAAAAAAATCTTCAATTAAAGAGCCCACCCCACAGCATCCAAGACAGCACGCCTCCCCACCCCAGGATGCCTTGGAGGACAAGGGGATTGATCCCAGAGGTCCCTTGTGCTGCCTGCCCTTCTTCCAGGAAAGCCACAGGGATGCGGGGATGCCACCACCAGAGAGCAGAGGGTCCAAGTGAGACAGTTCCAATGCCCTCTGTGACAAAAACGCCACCTGGTCTACCGTTGAAGCAAATGCATGCAGTTGGGCGGGGGGATGCATAGAAACGGGCAAAAGAGCAGCTTTTTCCATCTTTCTGGTTGGACATACAGAGGCCTGAGACCCACAGAAACAGAGAGAAATATCCCTGCAGGTCGGTGTGCCAGCACAGAAGCTCTGCTTCCTTAAATGTGGCTTTGTCCCCCAATTACGGCAGAGGTGAGGGACTACTGGAGTCCGTGGGCAGCAGAGGGCATGGTGTGATTCCTAGGAACCACTTTGGCAGAACTGCCAGGCGCACAGCAAGGGGGCTGCCTAGAATGGGAGCCGCAAACCGTGGAAACCAGAGAGCTCTGCTATTAAACATTCCCAGTAAATCACCGTTCGCCTCAGATCCACAGGATAGGCAAAAGCTCATTCAGGAGGTTTGTAAAGTGGCATCAGAATAGTGTTTTCGCCACCAAGGTGTCCTCCACTTTTATATTATTTGATGAAGAAACCTCTTCTTGGTGTATCTGTTCAGCTTCCAGGGAGAGAATAATCGGGGGTCCCCGCCCCCAATGCATAGACCAGACCCTGCCTAAACTTTGCAGTTATTGCGGAAATGGGGTTTAAAGGACCCCGTTTTTGACGCCCAACCCAGCTAATAGGAAACCCAGAACTCCAGTTTCCTAAGTCAACCGCTACATTTTTTTAAAAGTGAAATACAGTATGTGGGACTACTCTCCCCCACCCCCCAAACCCCCACCCATCGTCAGCATCTTAAACATTCCTCTCCTTAAAAAATCTCCCGAGTGCTAGGCTATACTAGTTATTACCAATTGAATTTTCAATAGCCAACTTTCCAAGCCCTAACTTTGACAAATTTTATTTCACATTTGTCAAAGGAAATAAAGCTGACAGCATTACAGGCACTGTATACTAAAAGTCGTATCTCAGCCCCAACAGTGTGCCCAACCTCTCCTTCCCAAGGGGGGCATTAAATCGGGGCCCAATTCACAGCTTTGTTTGAACACTATATTTTGCCTTTTCTTTGCACCTTTGATATTTATTTCAGTGTTAAATCTATTCTTCCCTTCATCTATTACCCTGTTTTATTTCTGTTTTTGAGAACCTATATTTTCGCTAATAAATATTCACTACGCCATTTCATTCCGTACTTAATATGCCCAGCGCATGTTTGCTGTGCTAACTTTGCAACAGATTGAGTGGACATTCCACTGTTGCAGTACTCATAAAATTCAGGAACTTATAAAACCTACCTTCCCTTTTCACCAGCGCCTTTGCTACAGTATATTTTCCGCCTTCTCTGCCCCCACCCCACTGGCTTCGGCAGCCCTGAACAGAGCCACAGCTCCCCCCTGTGGCCTCCAGGGGACATGGCTCCCCTTCCAAGGGAGGCTCCCACCTCAGCCTCCAGAGTTGCTGAGATGGTCCTACATTTCTAGCCCAGCGCTTTTCCAAGCCTGAGTGCAGGCCCTGGGTGTCTCAGGTACCAGGAGGGAGGGGAAGAGAAAGCACACGTTGAGAGAGAGCCATCCTCTGGACTCTGGACGGAAGCCTGTGGGCAGCGTTTCTTTCTCTGAAATTCCATGCTCCCGTGAACCTCCACAGTGGGACAGGGATGTGAAAACCATGAGGTGGCTGGCATTACACTCCATGATTGCGCGCAGGTTCCTTTCGGAAAACCCCCACACCGTTCTTGGCACATTTTGGAAAATGCTTAGTTTTAACAGCAACCCTGTTCTCGTGGAGTAAGGTAGAATTATTGGCAACTTAAAAAAAGACAAAGCTTAACATATGACAGCCACTCAGCTGGAACTGAGGAAGACACACCGCACGCATCTTTGATCTCCAGCATCCACTAAGTAACAAAGAGCAGGGACTTCAGATATGTACTAGGGAGAAGGCGTTTGATCATAGGAAAATACTTTGCCCATTCTGGACTACGGATTACATCATTGATTTTTCTTTTTTTCCAAGTCCCTGTCCCCCAAAAGAAGGGTCTCTTTTAAGTATGGCTGATTCTTTTAATTAGACCATTGCTGCTATTGTAATGTTTGCTTCCACATAATCTCTTATGAATAGGGTGGGGTTTTTTAACAGTGGTTGTTTGCCTGCCATTGGTATTGTCTGGGAAAATACACTCAAAGAGTTAAGTCCGAATAATAAACAGGACTGCTTACACAGGGACACACATAGATTTGCTAGAAATCACTTTTGAAAAACTATCACCATTTCTTGCAAGTTAGTAAATGAACTGACATGTGAGCATAAGGTCTGTGGAGAAGTTTGCTGGTTGGAGGGTCTGGGTTGGAAAACACCGGAAAGTTTTTATTTCATTTATGTGAAAGATCCGAGGGGTAATGCTCCACTCTCCTGCCCAAGCCTAATCTAATATTGTCAAGGGTCTTACTCTCCTTTGTATCTCTCCCCACCCCCTACTTTCCTACTGTCATGCTTCTATCTACCTATTATTCCCTTGTTATATTTTTTTCCGGTCTACTCTTGACCTCTATGTGATGAATCCATACAGTCCAGCGGTTTGGTAGTGGCCAGTTGGCAACCCAATCTTAGTACCTCCGAATGTCATGAATATCAGAAGGACACAGACGGGATGTGTCAGGTGGACTGGGCCACCCACCGTACACTGCAGCTTAAGAGAGTGGGTTTGTTCCTGAGAGAACACACTTTCCAATGCCTGACACTTAAAGGAAGCAAATGATCATTTTCAAAGGCAATCATTCATAGAACTGATCTCCCCAAATCTCACTGCTTATAAGGTGGGTGAAAGCAGAGAGCACATTTTATTTTGCTTCTTGTGAAAGAGAGCCTGGATTTTATTCTGGAAACTTGGGCAGGCCACTGGACCAGTATGAAAGAGACTGTTCTTATCGCACATAATGTAACTTCGGCGGCACTGCCTCTTAAAGTATGTTAAATAATAAATAACTTATTAAAACATGTTCAATGTAATAATGGCCTTTTTCATGAATTGTTGTAAAAGAGAGATTAGGAAAGTGGGGAAAGCCGCCTTCGGGGGGAAATAACGGGAATTTCTCGCAGTAGACTTGTGTAATGGTTCTATATTTTTAAAGCGTGTCTGTGCTCCACTCATAGTTATTTAAGTGCTTAAATAAGCACAATAAATGTAAATAATTGACTGCTTTGCAAACAGAAAATTGGGGAGAAAAGTAATTTTGAATTGCAACTTGGCTTGCGATCCTCAATGATTTGGGACCCTGTAAAACGTAAGTGACAGGGTTGTTCATTAAGCCTGCTGCGATTGGACCCTCTTCACATTCATTAGCCATTAATTCAGACAGATATTTAACTTAATAAGGTAAGCAAATAAACAAAAAATCGCTTTCTGTGCCTTAAGGTTTGTAGACTTCTAATTGCTTTTGTGCTCTAATTATCAAGATTAACACCTTACACTTTTCTCACTCTGTTTCACCCTGGGGGGAAAGAAAATGCCACCAGGGTGTTTTGAAATCTTTTAAGGGGGAAGTGGGAAAGGGTTAAGGGTTTTCCTTCCTAAGACAGAATGACCACCCACCCACACCAGAAATTGTCGATTGTAGCTGCTAAAGCTGTACGTGGGTTTTTCAGAACCTTAACTGCACAGGGGAACCACACAGTTCCGTGCTGGGAGAATACAGCTTGCCCTGAGTTCTAAGTGATGGAAGTGATTGCTTTAGTCACATGGAGACAACAGACTCTCAGAAGGCCCGGTGGGTTGCGTCTCTCCTCCCTGCATCCTGTCTGGGGCCACATTTCAGATGCAATCTTCATCAAAGATTCGCTGTTCGACTGATACATTTAGAAGTTGATATTAACTTAAGATCAGGTGTAGTTATCAACACTTTGTAATTAGCCACAAACCACTTGCAGACCCTTTAATATTTACTGTAATAATATTATTCATAATGGAGTCATTTTGTATTCATGCGGATATAATATGTAATTCCATTGTAATTTAGCATTAATTAATGTCCACTTATTGCAGCATATTATAGTATAGGAAACAATTTCTGATAAGAGACACCAGTGTAATTTAAGAAGGAATCGGACTGTAATTTGAATAATGACATACATTGCTTCAAGTCCTGATGTCTCTGTCCTCCACCGAAACGTGTGCATACGTGTGAGCCCGACAGGACTCTTACAGCACACGTGTACACATACACACACTCCCACTGTGTGCGTGAAGCTGAACAGACAGGACTACTGTCAAAAGTAACACAAATTATAGTTGATAGAGGCTGGAATTCCTTTCTAGACTTGTCGTGCAGATATTAAAGTTTGTTCTCATTAGAGTTTTATTTTGCCACTGCAGTTCCTAGGCCAATTGCTGATTCAGTATCTCTCCTAAAAAAATTATAACATTGTAAGACAATTGTACTTCAATAGTGAGGTGACTGTTTAAAGTGATATGTATGCATGTATGTATGTATGTATGTATCTTGTTTATCTATCTATTTATTCATCCTTCTTTCTTGTTTTTTTTTTCTTTCTTTTTTTATCTTTCTTTCTTCTTTGTTCGCTTTCTTTCTTTCTCTCCTATCATCTGTGTATCTTTTTATCTTATCATCCATCCATCTATCTACCTATCCATTCAAAAAACCTACCTACCTATCTATCTCTCTGCTTCCTGACTACCTCTCTCTCTAAGAACAAACAGAAACACAGCCTTCAGGCTGTCCTATAAAGCTCTGTGCTGAAAGGTGCCCAAGCAGGAGTTGGTGGTCTGCGCCTACAGTCCACAGCCCCAGCCGGCAGCTCTGAGCATCGGGCTGCTGTGTTCCTGCAATAACTCTTCAGCCTTCAGATTGCTAATTGCTCCTTGCCGGTCTTATGAGAAGCAATGAAGCCCTACCACGGCTCTGCCTTGAACTGGGTGCCGTATTTCACCCGTGCTTGCAGCATTCAGGGATTAAAACCCTCCTTTTCCTTGAATTCTTTTCTTTCTTTAATGGGTGACTGGATCAATTCAGCGGTGTATTTTTGTGACGCTAAACCAGCAGATAAGACTATGATGCACTCTTGCTATGTGGTTTAAAAATCCCTCACCATATGTTTTCTCCCTGGAATGCCTCGTCTTGCAAAATTACAGGAACTGAAGCTTAAAAACACAATTAGGTAGTTTAAAATGAAGTATTAAAGAAAGGCTGCATACACTCAGAGGCCTGCGATCTTTTCTTTCCCTTTCCTCTTTTGGTTTTGTTTTGTTCCTGGAGCATTCAAAATGCTGTGGCTGCATTGGATTTTTACACTAATCAGGTCCCATTTTTTTGGATTCTATGATATAGGCTGTGGTTAAATTATAAATGAAAGAATGAGGTACCATGCTTCTTGTCATAACAGCAGCTTTTATGTTGTTACAGAAGATGCCAAAAAAAAAATGGAAAAAGCATTTTGCGATGAAGGGTCCCCTCACTTATTTTGTGCTGCCCGAGGTATATAAGCAGACAGGGAAAGCAATTTGTAGAAATGTTTTTTGCAGTATTTTGAAAATTACAGTCCTCTCTCCATCCTCGAAGGAGAAAATGAGAGAACACGAAATATACAATGCACAAATGTATCTCTCTTGCTTTCAGCCTGCTCTGTGAACTTTTTAAAAATAACATTTGCCTGCACATACACACGCACACACACACACACACACACACACGTGTGTGTGTGTGTACCACCTACTTTAAGTTCAGTTTCTTACCAACCAATAAGCCAACTGAACTGTGTCATGCAGCAGCAACCTACAGACGCCCCTCCACAGTCCCCACTTCCTCCTTCTCCAGTTGCTCCCCAGAAGGAAGAAGCAACAAAAACTGACATGACCGGAGTCTTGGAAGAGGCATCGAGTGACAGTTTGGAAGCTCTGTACGTTGTCCTTTCCCACTAAACTGTCCATGAGTGAAAACACAGGAAGCTATTCTTTATGGACATCTTGTCTTGTCCTGCTTCATGCACTTGGCTGAATAACCACTCTGTACCCGATGGGGAGGACTGGAAGTGAAGAGATGTGATTTACGCTCACTTGGCAAATTGAAGAAATATTTTGTTTATAAAGCAGGCATTTTTGGCCCATGGTAACCACACCGTTTAAAAGAACTGGCCATGGTGCGGTCACGAAGAAGGATTTTCAGTGTGAAATCCGCAGGCATTCTGGTCTGTTTTGTTCACGTTGTTCCCTTGTACTTTTGCCAAGTGTGCTGAGGGTAGGAGGTCAGGGGCCGGCTGGATTAACAGTGAGCACGAAGTCATACTCTGGCTCTTTGCTTGTGGAAGGCCCAATTCCACCTTGCTGTGATGCTGTTCGTAAAGAGCAGAGTCTATGTTGAAATCAATAGCTTAGCTTATGCCCTTCATTTGCAGATAAGTGTATTCTTGAATGTCTGAAGGAACATTTGATGTGAAAGTTAAAACAGCACTGGAAAATAGCTCCACATTAATTGTCTTTCCTTCGGCACTGATATGTGCGGCTTCGTGTGCAAGTTGGGTGTCGAGGAAACACAACACACATCCTTGATGCTCTGTACCCATGGGCTTGGATGCTATGCTCCCCTGTAACCAGCCTTAAGGACTCTGTTTTTTTTTTTTTTTTTTTTTTTTTTTTGGCTTCATTGGATGAGCTGCCTTCCCAAGATGACAAGTCTTTTGTAGCACTTGGAGGAGATTGGTTAGGGGCTACCTCTGAGCAACATGAACCTGACCTTGCTGGTGCCTTACACTAACACCTTCCCTCCTGTAAGGAACAGGGTACTTGGAAAACAGCCTGCAGCCATACGCTGATTATTTCACCAAATTTGCATCGTCTCAACAGTAATGGGGCTGGCTTGCACAAATGCTCCCAGGCTCCAAATAGACGTTAAGTGGGTGTTCCTGGTGCCTCCCCACTTCCCACTTCCCGCCTGCCTGGGCCTGGCATCCTCCTCAAGGCCAGCAGTGCAGCCTGCCAGAGTAGTGTCGTTCTGGCCTGGGCACCAAGTGTGGGGCCTACAGGCTGTAGCAGTGGAGTCCTTGGAGCTGGACCACTGGACACCAGGCCCTTGGTGTCTCCTCAATAGGGTGTCTACTCCCCACCAAGCAACAAGGGAGCAGGGAAGTAGGGCTTGAGGAAAGGGTTCCACCCTCAGGCCGAACATCACAGTTGTGCCAAGGGTGTCAGCTGAGGGGGCATTGGAGTAGTAAGCTCTCAGAAAACATGGACTTGGGGGTCTCTGGCCAGCCCCCACCCCTGTTGCCAGCTGGACCAGGGGGCAGGTGTTAGAAGAGGAGCTTTTTGTTACAAATAGGCTAAAGCGTTGTATTCTGAAAATGATGTTTGTTCTAAAGTGTAACCACTTCAGCCAGTCTCCCCCTCCGGGGGGGGCGGGCAGCTTCTGCCTGGCACTAGTGCCTCTGTGGTCTAATGGGTCAAAACTGGTGGCCTTATGTTGCGGACCGCAGCCCAGCCAAGGACAGGACTGGCAGCTGGTGTCCCAGGAGGACATCCTGGGGGCTCTGCTCTACTTTCAGCAGCTGCCTGGGAAAAGGAAAAGAGCTGCCCTGCTTGCCCACGGGTCCTGCTGGGCCTCTGGACTCCACAGGTTCACACGTGCTTCTTGGGGGCTTGTCGCGGTGGGACTCAGTCACAGACACTGCAACCTTGCAGGATGTTGAAAGGTCTGACTCGTCTGGACTTCTCTGGAGGTGTGTTCTGTCCCAAGAGCACCTATCTGACTGGGAGCCATCGCCTGGGCACCTCTCAGGGGAACCCACACTGCGGTACACGCACATGTGTAAATTTTGGTCCCATTTCGGACCTCCTTGCTGTTGCAGTGTCTGCACATAAATGGTGGCACTTGGATTTGTTTCCTTACCCTCTCCCCCCCCAAAAAAAACGAACAAAAACCCCACCACAGCATAAAGCCTTCCAGTCCATCGTGGATTTAATACCAGAGCACCCTCACTTTCCTTGTAACTGATTTACTCCAAAATCAATTGTCTTAAAATGCATGTTTTTTCTCACTTTTAGTGTATGCAAACGTTTACTCTTTAGAATTTGAATTATGCTATAAGAAACTGGAAGAATTCCCCTTTTTCTTATTATCCCTTAGGGTCCTAACCCTATGCTCCCCGGTAACCTGAGTAAAAGAATTGGCAAATGGAAAATCGGCTTCAACTCTTTTTTCCCAAATTTCATGTTTGTTTTGTAATGATATAACCCAAAGTCTTACCTGCTTGTTTCACTGTGAAAAGCTGAATGAAGGATGGAATCTCACCTTTCTCTCTGGAAAGTACATCTTTCTCTATGTGTTTGATTTTGTTTCCTTATCCTTGACAGCAAGAAACATGGGAAGACAAATCTAAAAATGAGTCCCATTTCCTGGTGAAAGCCACAAAGAAATAGAGAGGAGAAGACTGGGGAAGACAGAAGAGCCCTTCAGGAAAGCCGGGCTTGTGAGGCAGGGGACCCCGACTGTCCCCACAAGGCTATAAAATCCCATAGTGACGGCAGGAGGAATTCCATAGTGTGAACAGACACACAAAACAATGACTACCATTCCCATTGAGCAGGTGAGGTTCTTGGACCTACTTGATCTTGCCACATTGTGTGTTGGCTTACTTATGTCTTCTTGTGAAGTTATTTTCTTTGCTCGACTACTGAAGGAATTGGGATGACTTCTGATGCTCTCCAACTTTCATCATGAAACCAAAACAACAGGCACAACCACAAGCCCTTGGCTGCCCTGGACCAAACCCCTCTGGGGACTCTTCCTAGTTGGCTCCCAAACCTGCCCTCTTCAATCGTTTTGAATAAAATATTATGCTCAAAATTTAATAGCTTCAGGACACTTCTTTCATATGTACCTTAAAATTCTCCTTTCATTTTCAGTGTGTGCACGTACCCTTACACATGAATAAAAGCCATTTCAGCAGAAAGCAACTAAAATTAGGAGGGGGGATCCCTCCTGTTTTGCTCGAAACAATGCAAGATCACAAGTGACTTTCCTATTTAGAAAATAATTTTTGATTTCACCTACAAACATTAAAAATTGTCTTGGCTTAATCAATTGAAAGAACAGATTTATGTATTCTAATCTTTGATTGTTTTAATCTCGGTTTGTTTCAGTTTATGCTTCTATGAAACGAGTCAACACACCATGCATTTATAACCACAGGCATGGGGTTCCAAGGAGTGGCTGGTGGTTTTGAACTCCCAACCTGACGGTTAACAATCTAGTGCTTATCCTACAGTGCCACATGGATACAGTTTTGCTTCTTTTCTGGCAGGGCAGATGCCAGAGGACTAAAGTCTCAGTTTTTCCAGACAGATCACTGTATTCTGGGCAGATGTACTACAATTTTACTTTTTTATGTGCTCAGATTCTCTGTGGAGTTACAGTGCTTGCCCACTTGTCCTCCCTGGGAACCCTGTTCACTTTGTTCACACGCACACTCTGACCGGTGCTACTCGGGATTTTGCAGATGAACTCATGGCTGGTTTGAGTTACTGGAAGATGGGAATTCATCCAGCTGGACTTGCTCAACAGTCCTGTCTCAGTGGGCCCTGACAAGCAGCCTCACTGGAAACCCCACAGGACGGAGGGGGTGTGAGGGAAGGGACTTTACTATTGCAGGAACGGTCACTGTTAATGTGACCACCGCAGAGAGGTGCACTTGGAAAAAGCCTTTGTTTAAAGTGAGAGTGTTAATGAAAAATCCTAGAGGAATACTGATCTACTGTATTACTAAACAAAACACATATATTTATGTATCTCTGGGTCACAGATAGGTATTTTTGAAGGTGTTCTCTTTGTTGAAGCAGCGTTTCTGGGTTTCTGTGTATGCCGGTCTGGGCCTGGGGTTGGGAATTCTGCACGTTTTCACACATGGGTAACATGTTGTACTTTACACAATCCTTTCTGAGCACACATTCTGGCTTCTCCTCACCAGTGGCCCAGAGGGGGGTGTGCATTGGGGTAGGGGGGTAGAGATGTGGCCTCTCCCCTCCCCCAGATTCTATCACCTCTGTGACCCCTCCACCCACACACTTACAGCATAACATCCAGATGGCCAAGAACATTTTTGGGTTAACGATGAAATTCGATAGAACGTGAAATGCGATAGCACATGAACTCAGTGGCATACTTTTTGAAAGGGAGTCTGGCGTTCTCCACGTAGGATGACAGAAGCTTCTCTTGAAGGTTAAATCCCCCCAAGAAGCAGCACTGAGAGGTCCGTCTGCACAATGGGGGCTTACACCCCGTGCTGAGTAAAGGCTTACGTACTCCTCTCTTACTCTCCAAAGCGTCTGTTTTCCTTCCTGGCAGTGCTCTGCTCCTGAAAGCTTCCCAAGGAAGACAATTATTATTCCATATGCTGTGGGATAAGCACTGGACTGCTAACCACAAGATCAGCAGTTCAAACCACCAACTGTTCCTTGGAAACTCTATACAGGGTTGCTATAAATCGGAACCAACTCGATGCCACTTAACAACAGAAACTGAGAAATCAGGTGCCTTCTCCATGAATACAGAACTCATGAGAAAGCAAGGAAGTCTGTAACACAGGGTCTTCTCCTATGACACCTGCCTAGATCCACCTGAAGGAGCTCTGGTAGCGTAGTGGTTACGAATCGGGCTGTGAACCTCAGGGTCAGTAGTTGGAAACTACCAGCTGCTCTGTGGGAGAAAGATGAGGGTTTCTGCTCCCGTAAAGATTTACAGCCTCGGAAACCCTGTACAGGGTCACTATGAGTTGGAACCGACTGCACGGCACATAACAACAACAACAACAACAACAGATCCACCTGAGCTCTTCTAGGGGTGTGGGTTGGAAGGTCCCCCCCGGTCCTGGTCCTGTCTGTCTTCTGACACCTACAGCTGAATGAGTTTCTTTTTGCTGAGAAGTCACCAACATTTGTTTATAGTAGGTGAAGTTTACATTTCTAGGTGGGGTGTGGGAGTTTGGGGAGAAGTTCTTTGATGTTATAAATATGTCTGTTTCATGAGATTGAAAGGTGAACAGGCTCAGGAGACAGTAAGATTTGAAAGGTGAGCAGCACCTCTAGGGGATCAGGTACAGCCAGAAAACCCATTGTTCTTGTTCATTGGAGGGGTGCATCCGGGGCCCGGTGGACACTCAGAGTGAAGAGGCTACATCATGGTCACTGGACACAGTTCTCTCTCACTCTCACCACAGCTAGTGAGAACGTAGGCATCAGTTCCCAGGGTGCTTCGGTCTCCTCACCGAGAAAGAGAGCTGAAAACTAAGAAAGCAGATTCCAGGAGAACATTCTCCAAACGACCCCTCCGTTTGAGGCAGAAAACTGACCACCATGGAGACAATCAGCAGCAATCCTGCTAGAGATTTCCTCTTCAATGTCACCTTTAAAACGTTCCTTTTTTTTTTTTTTTTTATGACAGGAACAGTATGTGAACATAGTAAAACATTTTATAAATGCAGAAAGAGATTATTAAAAATATAACTACCCACTAACCCTCCACCACCTCCTGTTAACATTTTGGTAATTCAGCCTCATTTAATCTGTATTTTGAATATATTGATACTGTTCTGTGTATCCAATCTTGGAAACTGAGTTTTCCACTTAATATTTTGTTGTAAACCACTCCACATTTTGCATCCAAAAATGTTTGCAGACATCCTTTACAGTAGCAAATGGCCTTGCAAATGGATTTAACATAATTTACTAAACAGATTATTATTGGATGCTTTTCTTCCTGTTTTTTTCTTTTCTTTCTTTTTTCTCTCTCTTTCTTCCTTTCTATTTTGACTATTAGACACTGTCTTTGTGTGTATGGCATGCCATGTACATATGATTGTTTCTTTGGAGTAGATGCCAAGGAGCAGAATTTCTCAATTAGAGGGAATGGAAACGTTGATTCCCAACAGAATATCCGGATTCACTCTCACCAGCAGCCTCGGAGGACGCTAGGCTCTCTGTCAATGCTGAGAATTCTTCCTGTTTTGCCTTTCCAAGATAGAAGACATTTGGGCATAGTCACCATTGTTCCATTGGAAATCTTTCTTGTGTATGTGAAAATCATTGATTTTTCTTTTTCTTAGAAATTGTCTGTTTTGTGTTTGGGGAAGATGTATTTCTTAGAAATTCCAGGATTCAGTATATCTGCTTATGTTTCCTCATCACTGGATAATTTATTCAAGTGGTCCACTGGTTCTATTGAATAGTGCAGATAAATTCATAGGAGTCAGCAGTTAGGCAAAGATTTTCCCCTTTCTTCCTGTTTTTATCTTGTCTCTGGCCTCTATCTATTCTGCTTTTGAAGAAGAGACTGGAGGATAGACCTGTGGCTGTACAGGTAGAATAAGGAAAACCAGCATCACGTAGTCTTACCCATTCCCATCTGCTAGAGGGACCTTTACCCAACTCTCTGCCAAGTCCGCTGAGAGACTAGTCTTAACTCCAATGACTGCTTTGAATGTCAACACTGTGAGTTCTGTCTCCTCAAAAGGGTGTAACTGAGAAGCTGGACTGTGTGAACCATGAAGAATGTTCCTCAAATAATCAAAACTCTTCTGAGGGTGTTTAGAAATGAAGGTGGATGTGCTATGTGTTACGTTGCTGGTTAAAAGTGTCGGCCTTCTGTAATGGGCTGTGTATTCTCATGACCACACATGTGTTTAGTGTTCCGCCCTCATTCAATGATGGAGAACACATCCTCAAGGTCGGACTGACTCATTGCTGCCCGCTCTCTTTGCCCAGACCTCACTGTTTAAGGCAATGAGTAAGCACTGCCTTCAGAGTTCATTTTTTTTTTCCCTCAAGTAATTAATAAGAAACACCTGAGTTGCTATTCACTTTTATTGTCCTGATTCACTATTTTTCTAGGATCAAGATATTTAACTAAGAAACCGAGATGGAGTTATGTTAAAATCAGCTTTTAATCTCTAGCTGTGATCCTTTTCTGAAGACACCCTTGCTGACTTTGATCTTGTGTTCGTGGATGGTGGGAACCTGCAACAAGCAGACATTTGAATGTTCGGCACTCAAGGTTGCATTCTGTTTTGGCATCATTTTCATGTTGACTCTTGATGTCCTGTATCCTTTTCAGTTTGAGGGATGGGTAGGAATTGAGAAGTCAGGAAAGCAGGTAATAAATGCCAATTAACTCAATGCATTTACATGCCAGACAAACCTCGTGAATTTCTCAAAGACTGTTCCCCATGGTTGATAAGTCTAACTGGGTCTCAACAAACCTAAATTGGCTCCTATAAAGGAAAGATTTCTGTGGTGCATAGGATCCCATCCTAAGAAACACATGATTATTGTCATTTTAATTTGGGGTTTTGGACATAAGTCTGTGAAGTGTTTCTTATAGATGAAGTTTGCAGCTGAATAATAAATAAATGAGTTCTCAATAACTCCAGAATGATGGGAAGACATCTGCTTTCTATTGTCAATCAGCTTTAGCACAAACTTCTTTGATTGGAGAGTCATAATGAGGGTTGTCTTATGGCAAAGAACTTGAAGTTTTTCTGGTGGAATCTTAAATAATGTTGTAATGAAGCATCCTGGTTAGCAAACCTAAAGTTGTCATCTCTCTCTTTCTCCCTCTGTCTCTCACACACACCAAGACCAAAGGAAAGAACAGCTGAAAAGAAGAATATGATACAATACAGGAATGACCAATATAATAGCAAACCTATGTTTCTTTAAAAAACATCAGTTTTGCATGTATTTGTACATAAGCTGTTAGAATTATCTCCACGTCTGTTTCAAAGTCCTTGTTCAAATTGTGAACTGACACGTTACAGTGGCAATGTAAAAACCTCTCCAATTAAATTGTAATACATATTACAGCTAATGACATGTCTCTTTTCCTTCGTACTCCACTCATCGCCTCTGAGTTTTCTTTTGTGGACTTAAGAAAGGCCTCTTTACCAAGACCCCACCAGCCATTTCTCTTTCTTATTATCAGACTCTAGTTTGCTCCTAATTATGGAACTGTGAATTATTTGCTCTCATTTTAAATTAAAGACGCAGACATGTAACCCAGTGAAAAAACACAGTTCCAACTTCAGGTAAAAACAAACAAACAAACATAAACAAAACAAATATGTGTTCAATTTCTCTTTCGGCACACAGCTGTACACCCGTGTAATGGAAGGGTTGAGACACAATGCTACCCCCGCCTCGCTTTGGTGTAATGCAATTTAGCTTCATTAAATTACTGGAGGGCCAGTTACTTAAGCAGAATATTGATTTTCAGTCTGGCCCGTGTTTACCATAATTCTGCGTAGGCAACAGCTAATTCTGCATTTGAATCTAACAGCCTAATGGAATTACAAGATGTAGCTTGACCAGGACCCTCAGCCATTGGCCTCTGTCTTAGACTAGGACCTGAGCTCATCTTAACCCCGTCCTGACATGGGGGGACTCCCCCCCGACGTGAAACTGCTGCCTTTTTACCGAGGAAGAGGCAGTTTCAGGCTAGATGGCATTTTTTAGTGGTGTTCAATCTGTTTCCAAACTGCTTGGACCTCTTAATCTAAATACATAGTTCTGAATAAGACTTTTAGATTCAGATTGATTTCTTCATGCTTATGAGAAGTAGAAAGAAGACTTGCCTTCCAAATTGATCTTAATTGTAACAGGTCTTTGCCTTCCATTTCGCTGGTGGAAAAATTTGGGTGAAAATCCAACATTGCTTCTTCTTGTTACTGTTAAATGTCGTCAAGTCAGTTCCGACCTATATTGACCCTGTATAAGGTTTCCGAGGAGCAGAGGTGAGCTTGAACCACCAATCTTGCAGTTCAAAGGGCTTTGCCGTCTGGCGTATTAACCCACAGCACCACACCAGGACTCCAAACATTGCTTAGATGCATGTTATTGTCAGGTGAATCGGTTCTGACTCATATAGCCCCTGTGTAGGGTTCTGAGGAGCAGCTGGTGAGTTTGAACTACCAACTTTGCAGCTAGCAGTCCACCAGGAGTGTTTATTGGTAATAACATACTTAGAATTCTGTTTTAAAAAATGTGCCCCAGGCACTAATTTTTTGTTTAATGGCTTCAAGTTTCAAAAAGATAATGCTATTTTCTGAAAAACATAGAAGCCAAAAAGCACAGGATTTGAAGTGGTCTTCTCTGTTTTAATGCAGATGGGATTTTCTGTACAAGTTGAAGTTAGGTACACTTAGGTTTCTGTGCCTGAAATCAACG
Organism: Chrysochloris asiatica; assembly: GCF_000296735.1. Lineage (NCBI taxonomy): Eukaryota > Metazoa > Chordata > Mammalia > Afrosoricida > Chrysochloridae > Chrysochloris > Chrysochloris asiatica. The sequence goes on along the minus strand of NW_006408623.1, from coordinate 6,729,555 downwards.
AGGCCCTGACAAACACACCTCCCACCTGCTTCTCAGGATGAATTACATTTTCTGCCGGAGACCTCACCGTGCCTCTTCTGAGATTCTACTGTCGGAGAATCACATCCTCACAGGATTGCCTCAACCACTCCCTTTGCAACCTTCCTGTTTGGGATATTGTAACTGTGGCCTGGATGGAGTTCAGGTTTGACCTTCCCCAGATGTTTCTCAATCAGACCCACACATCCAATGACAATGCAATCAATGCAGTGTCTGCTTACCAGACATGGTCCTGCCCTGTCACTCCTTTGGAAAGTGAGGTTCTGTCCATGCAAACCAAAGACTACATGACTGGTGAAGAAGTGAGCATGGCATAGAAACCTTTTTGTTAGCGTAGTGGTTACGAATCGGGCTGCGAACCTCAGGGTCAGCAATTCGAAATGCCCCCATAAAGATTTACAGCTTTGGAAACCCTGTACAGGTTCGTTATGAACTGATTCCATGGCACATAACAACAACAACAACAACCAAGAGTAGGCAGTGGAGACGAGGGAGGTGGGAGTCTTTTAGGATGAGGGAGGCTTGACCACAAAGGTGAGATTGGAAGCTTGGCAAAGGAGCTGTTTGGTCTAATGGGGCAACTCTGAAAGATGTAGAAAATGCAAAACACAAGGCTACTGTGGCAGCACCCCAGAAGATTTCAGAAACCTTTCCAGGGGAGCGAGAACTTTAATGGGAAATTGTAGGTGCCACGTTAAACCCCATTGCCTTCAAGTCATTCCAGCTCATGAAGAGCCCATGTGGTACAGAGCAGAACTGAGGCAGATTATCAGACCTTCCTTTTGCGACACCCCTTAGAAGTCCAGCAGAAACCATTTGTACCACCAGGGACCTTTGTTATTGTTGTTGTGAAGTGCCAGTGAGCCAGCTCTGATTCACAGAGACACTGTAGAGGGTTTCCGAGGAGTAAATCTTTTCGGGGGCAGAAAACCTCACCTTTCTCTCACCCAGGGACCTTTAGGCTGTACATGGGGCTTGGGATCAATAGGTCCACCCTGAAACAAAAGCTTAGATCCTACAGGGGAGGGTGGTCACATTGAGCAATGCAAAAAAAAAAACCCCAATATTGTTAAACTATATATGTATTTATAAAAAATCATTTTGACTGTTTCTGTTGGTTAATTGACTACATCTTTTCCTGAGTGTGTTGGGTTAGGAGGGGGTTGTTAGCTGAGGCTGCTCTTCTGCCCAAGGGGTAGAGCAGGTGACAAGTACAGTCCTCGATGGAGGTGCAGAGACCAGACTCAGAGAAGACATACCTTTGGCTACATTTTGTGGCCCATTCTTGTCTGACCTCCCCCTTTGAGTTGAAGGACACTGAAGGGACCCAGTCTCTGAGTTCACAGCTCCCGTTCTCTGCTTCTCTGCCACCATCACTGCCTAAGGCCAGCAGTTCACCGGCCAAGCCTCTGGTTCCACTGTGAGATCTCCAGCTTCCCCTGCAGTTCCGTGTGTCCTCAACTGGTGTTGGGGAGCAGCGGTCTACACAGGCAAGCTGGAGGGTTCACAGATCACTATAAACTGGGCAGGGCCAACAATTCTGGCCTGGGGTACTCTTGGCAGGGCTCAGTTGGGAGGGCTTGTGGGGCTGGACTTATCTATGTATCTATAGTCAGGTGGCAGTTAGGCTGGGGAGGACTGGTCCACAGTGGCTTTGTCACATGTCTGAGCACTGGACCAACTGAGTCTCATTTGGGCCACATAGGGCTCATACCAAGCTTGATCAAAATGCCCAAAGGGTGGCAGTGGAAGTTGTAAGCTCCCTCAAGACCGAGACTTGGAAGTCACAATCATCACTTCTGTTGTGACTATTGGTCAAAGAGGTCACCCAGTCATCCCAGAGTTAACTGACTGAGGCGCAGACATTGGCACCATATTGAATGGATCCCACCAGGCAACTGTCCAGACTCAAGGGAGTGAGGAGGAGACCACGTCTTGGGGCTCCTGGAAACCTGGTAAAGAGAAGACTGGCAGGCCTGGACAGGACTCATTGCGGATCTCTGGTGGGGTTGGTGAGGACTGACTACCTGGTCATTGGTCATGAGTTTTCCCCATGTCCACTCGGTTCCTCTTTCATGCTCATGGGAGTGTAGTGAGGCTTCTGTACCCACCGAGGATACCGCACTGAGACAAACTGCAGAACATCTTCGCATTAATTCCCCATGGTCCTCTTCTGCCAAATCTCCCTTTCCCAACTATAAGACACCTTTTTAGAAGAGGACCCACTTTATGGAGAAAAAAAAAAAAAAAAAATAGGCAAACTCCTATTTGAATACGTAATTAGATATGATCCGTTTTTAACACAGCCGAGTCAGACTTATGAAGTGATTTGCCACTTAGCTGCTGTCTTTTCCATCGATAAATATTTAATCGCTGTCTAGACCCCTATACAGGCTCTGCTATATGTTCTTGAGTTAGTTTCAATTTTTACTTACTTGTCAAGTTGGTGGAGGAAACTGTACATTGTCTATGTGAGCATGTCTTTCTGTGTATTTGGAACGAAGAAGGCTTTGACCTTAGACAAGCAATAGGTAAAAAGAGAGTTTTAATTTTATTCTTTTTTTTTTAAATTCCCCAGTGGTAGATTAACTTCAAGAATGCCTGAACTGATATTTGGAAAATATCCTAGAGAATTCAACCAGGAACTAGTAAGAATATTTATCTTAAATGTCACTAAATTAAATGTAATTGAATGATAGATGTGTGAGATTTGTAGGTTGTCTATTTGACACCAAATATCAAAATGCCATCATTTTCCACATTCTTATTGTACTTCTCATCACAGCTATTTAAAGTGGTGACAGTCCCAGGTGGATGTGCCACATATTCCCCTTTTTTGAAAATGCCTTTTCCATGGTTGTGAGGACCCATGTCATCATGTGCGAGCCATGTGGACTATCCCTGTCATTTCTGTCTGTTCTGTTGAGGTGTAGAGAGCATCTCAGTGTTGTCCCTATGGGGAAAGACCTGATCTCTCTCATTTGGGACCCTACAGTGACCTAGGGACTTGGAGATATGTTGTAGAGACATTGCTGTAGTTGGGATCTCTCGAGCTGCTGTAAGAGAAATACCACAAATGGAGAGCTTCAGCAAACAGACGTTTATTCTCTCTGAGTTCTGGAGGCTAGGAATCCAAGTTCTGACCCTAAGGGAAGGTTTCCTTTCCCTGTTGGTGCACATGGTTTAGGAGGAAGATCTTTGTCTCCTTTCAGCATTTCCTTGGAGACCATGATGTATCTTGACATCCATCTTCTCTGGGTCTAGGAGGTTCAGTGCCGGGACCCCAGGTCTGAATGACCCACTCTGCTTCTGGCTTGTCTTTCTTGGTGGGAGGAGGTCTCCTTCTCTCTACTTACTTCTCTCTCCTTTTGTCTTTTCTAAGATAAAAGGTGAGGCAGGTCACACCCCGGGAAACTTTATATCAGACCAGGGCTGTGTCCTGAGTAAGTGTGCTGCATCCCACCCTAATCATCTGAAAATGGATTGGCCAATCACATCAGATCACATCATGGGGGACAAACACATTATGACACAACTACCACATCACCACAGAACTACCAGACCACTGAGATCATGTTCAGCCAAGTTGACACATATTTTGAGGGGACAAGATTCAGTCCATGAGAGGATCATGTTCTCAGATGGCCAAGTTTGGTTGAGTGTAAACATCAACAACTTGATCGATGACACCTCAGAAATGAAGGTCATGCTACATAGACATCCCAAAAAGAACGTGGTGGTGCAAGGCTCCGTTCATCAACGTGCCCAATCAGGTTCCTTCTAGGGGCTGTCTGGGTTCACGCGGGCCCTCTTTCGGAGTACAGTGAGTCCTTGTTCTACCAGTTGCTGACACTGAGGATCATCCTAGCTATCTGGGAGAGAAGGGTTTACGGCCTTTGCTGTGGTTCTATGTGGAGGCTGCTCTCATTCTCTTTCTTCCTGGGCACACAATGAACTCTCACATCCCTTGCAATTCTAAGTGACTAAGACAACCAAGTAGGAGTGAAAGGGGTGATTTGCACCATTTCTAGGGAAAAGCTGTTGAGAGTTGGCTATGTCACTGCATGCTTCCTCTCCCTTTCAATTACAGACGAGTGACACGGGTGGAAGTCCCCATGTCCCTCAAATCTAATGTGAGGAAAGCTGTCTGCTGAGTGGGAACATTTCCTTCTGACTGCTGTTGTCATTGTTGATGGTGGCGGTGCCATCAAGTCAGTACCTATTCATAGCAACCCCATGCACAGCAGAATGAAATACCGCCAAGCCCTGTGCCAACCTCACAATCATTGCTATGCTTGAGCCCATTGCCACTGCCATGGTGAGACACAAATGTCTAGTAGGTTTCAGTCATCTGGTTCTGTTGTTTGCCACAGTCTAGCCTGCCCTCTAGGCTCAGTCAGAGTGATCCTATTGGGTTGTCCATCACTGGTTAAGAATAACATAGGATGATGGTTAGAAGAAATGAGATTCCCAGGCCTGATTCAGTTGGCCTAGTGATAGACCGGGGACTATTCATTCTTTAAATCATTTATGTTGATTGTGGTTCATAAGCACACCTAGTAATCAGTCTTCTCATTTCAAGAGGAATGCAACTTCGAGGAGAGGAGGAGAAAGTAGGTGCTTGGTTATTTAGTGGACACATTTGGATGTGGCATTAAATCAGACCTTTAGAATGAGTTAATTTGCTTTTGCAAATCACTACAGTTGTTTTTTTATTCTTTTACAAAAGATATTTTCTAAGCATTTTTTGGAAAAAGTAAAAGGAGCTAGTGGAATGTGTGCCCAAGTATGAAAACCAGCCCTTGTTTAGAACGGTTTATAATATAACATAATGATCTTGCTGCTGCTCCTCTCCTTCCCATCCCAAGCTCCAGTCCCAGGGGTAGGCCTCCTCATTTTCTTGATAAACCTTTCTTCTGCCTCATAGCTCTGAGCAGCATATATATTTGATTGTTTTGATGTCTTGATCTGCCAATTTTCCATGTTGCTTATAACATGATTATCACAAAAGATGGAAGAAGTCCAGCCCCTTAGACATGTGGTTGGGTTATTTTGGACACGTGGTCAGAACAGACCAGTTCCTGGAGACGAACATCACACTTGATAAAGTAGAGTTGTTGTTGTTGTCAGGTGCCATCGAGTCGGAACTGACTCATAGCGACCCCATGCACAGCAGAACGAAACAGTGTCCGATCCTGGGCCAACCTCACTACCACTGCCACACTTGACGCCATCAATGATGCCACCTGGCCCATCCATCTCGTTGGGGGTCTTCCTCTTTTTCTCTGACCCTCCACCTTACCCAGCATGACATCCTTCTCCAGCGACTGTTTTCTCTTGACAATGTGTCCAAAGTAGGAGAGATGAAGCTTAGCCATCTTGGCCTCCAAGGAGCGCTCTGGTTGTACTTCTTCCAAAACAGATTTATTGGTTCTTTTGGCATTCCATGGCACTTTCAGTACTCTCCTCCAACACCACAATTCAAAGGCATCAATTCTTCTACGATCCTCCTTATTCACTGTCCAGCTTTCACATCCATATGAGGTTATTGAAAAAGTAGAGAGTCAGTGACAAAAAGGAAGACCGTTCATGAGATGGAGTGGCACCATGGCTGCTGTAATAGGCTCAGACCTGGCAGTGACAATGAACTTGGCCCAGGAGCTGACAGTGTTGGGTTCTGCTGGATGTAGGGTTGTTATGGCTCAGATCCTTGACAACACCTAACGACAATAACATGAAAGATGAGCATTTGCTTAACTTACTTCTCTTTTCCTAAAAGTTAAGCTGATTCACCTTCAGTTCCTCACATAAGCCTCACTTTGCCGCTCCACTGAAAGACCTTGATTACTCATCAGACTTCCCTCCACCACTTATATGGTGCCCCTGGTCTTCGCGCTCCTATTACCAAGGTTATAGCTTTCAAATTTCCTTACGGCCTCAGTGAGGATTTGGTGAATTTGTCTAAAATTGGATTCCAAAGTTTCAAAACCAATGGGTGCTATTTACGGTTCATTGGTTGTGGAAACACTTGCGTGTGCAAACAAGGGTTCTGCTTCAAATGAAATGTTCTGTTCCGAGTGCCTCATGAAGCTACACAAGTTTTCTTTACAAGGATCTGCCTGGCTATCCAAGTGGAGACTTAGCGCATGAACCCCAAGATGGTAGAGATGGCCTTGTCAGTCTGAAGCAGGATGTAGATTTGCAGCCTCGAGGTCAGAACCCTCTTAAGGGACACAGAGGACTGATCTTGTCTCTTTTTGCCTCGGAATCACCTTAACCTGAGGATTGGGACTCCCTTTGTCAGAACCTAAGGAGGAACACAGCTACTGCTGAATGTGTGTTCAAGTCCTTCTGGCCCGCCTACTTCCTGTCTGGAACTTGTCGTGTGGGCTGTGGCAAGAGGTGTGTTATAAGTAAGTCCATGATAGGACTCATGGGTATTGATCCTGCTGTCACCCTGTGAAGCCTCCAGCTTCATCCTGATTTCCAGGCTCTTTGCTTTCCTGGGTCATGGCATCTGATGTCTATGGTCTTGTGAAGCCACTGACTGAGAAGTGACCCAGTTTGACAGCTCAGGGAGAAGGGTTGGGGTCTCCTCTTTCCCTCCTCAGTGCATTTGCATTCTCTGTTGGTACCTGTAAGTGTGTTTCCTATGGCTTCTCTCATATGAAAGATAAACTGTGAGGCATCAGCCCAGAGGTGCCCAGCTGGGCCCTGCTCCCCACATGGATTGCACTGGGGGCCCCATGCTCACCTCTTCATGTTGGGTCATGTCAGCCCTCCGCTGTCTACTTTACACCTTCCCTCCCCATACCTCCTTTGAGATAGGGCCCTGTGGTTTGAAATGCCACGGAGGTTCACTCGTTTAGCAGAAATGCAATATGCAAGAAAGGATTTATCATTGAGAGTCAGGGAACAGCTTCTGAGGCCTCCCTGGACACTATGTGGGAGATGCGCCGTGTCAGGTGATTGATGACCGGGTGTATCTCAAGGCTCTCAGCTCAGTTTCCTCCCTGTTGGCAGCTCTTGGGCCAGAGAGTTTGGTCACATGGAGAACATGGCTTTGCTTTTCTGGAATCTTACCAAGATGATGGCCAAACGTGGACAATAATGACAATCTCAGTGACACTGCAAGTCCTCAACTGGGAGGGCTTCAGATGTTTGCTTTCCTGGATTCAAATTCAACAACCAACTTAAATTATTTTGTAAGTTGTACATCTTTATTATTTCAGTTACATAATGGGAAAGACAATGAATATCATTTGATGCCTGAAAGTTCTTGGATAATCGGGAAAATATTGTTTTTGTTGAGTGCCGTCGAGTCGGCTCCCACTCATACTGATCCTGTTTCCAAGGAGCAGCTAGCTAGTGGGTTTGAACCACCAATTTTGTGATTAGCTGTCAAGTGCTTGTCCATACCAGGACGCCAAGAAAAATAGAGACATTTTCTATTAATGAAATTGTCACTGTGACGGTTGCTGTTAGTTTTGTAACGTGGTGCTGTTGTAACAGAAATACCACAAGTGAATGGCTTTAACAAACAAAATGTTCTCTTGGTTGGGAGGCTGGAATCCAGATCAGGGCACTGGGTCCACAGGAAGAGTTCTCTCTGTGTTGGTTTGGGGAAGAACCTTGTCTCCTTTCAATGTCTGTGGTCTAGCATTCCTGGAGATCTCCATGTGTCTTGGCAGCCATCTTTCCCCGGATCTAGAAGGTTCTCAGTGCAGGATGACTGGCTCCAAAGGACACGCTCACTCCTGGTTCCTATTTCTTAGTGGCCATAGGTCCCTGTCTGTATATGAGCTTCTGTCTCCCTTTATCTCTTGCCACACGTCAATGAGACATTGGATCAGGGCTACAATCTGAGTAAGGCTGTTGTTGTTGTTATTGTGTGCTATGGAGTCAGTTCTGACTCACAGCGACCCTGTACAGGGTTTCCGAGGCTGTAAATCTTTATGGGAGCAGAAAGCCTCATCTTTCTTCTATGGAAACAGCTGGTAGTTTTGAACGGCTGACCTTGCGGTTCGCAGCCCGATTCCCTTACAACCAATTGGCTGGTCACACCAGGTCACATCATGGGAATGATCACATCGTGATGTGCCGGTCAAATCATTAGTCAAGTTGACACATATTTTTTTTTGGAAGGGGCACATGACAGGGGAATAGAACATTTAAGGACAGAATCAAAGGTCTGCTTATTGCTCAAGTTTTGAAGTATGTTCATAGGATTCCATATTTCAAATATAACTATTACCCAAGCCAATCATATTTTACTGCAAGTCATTCTCCAAACCAAACCCACTGTCACTAAGTCTATCTAGACTCCCAGTGACTCTGTAGGACAGAGGGGAACTCCTTAGGGTTTCTCAGACTGCAGAGCTTTACAGGGGCAGACATCTTTCTTCTGTGGAACAGCAGATGGATTCGAACCACTGACCGTGTGATTGGTAGCCCAGTGCTTAATCCACTGTACCACCAGAGCTCCTGTTGTTCACTAAGGTAACTAAAAACTCTGGACACAATCACTGTAATGGTGAAGTCAGACTGAGGAGGATGGGGACTCTGAACTTTCTAGAGTGGCTGGAGAGGCATGACGAAGGAACACATTTCCATTTGCCTTATTGACCGGTGGTAGTTGGTATAACAGAGACTGGGTGGATGGGCACCACACCTTTCCTGGTCACTCCATCGCATAAAATGAGGCAACCCCTGGATTAGTGAAGGGTAGAGGACTGAGCGAACAAGATGGGAAGGAAGGTGGTGGGCAGCATGGGCTCATTAGAGAGGAGGCCATGTCATGTCATCAGAGAATATTGGGTTGGAATGGCTGAGAGCCTAAGCCTCCTTTAAGAGTTCTGCCTGCTCCTCAGTGTCCCAACTGAGGCTGACATTGAACACTGCTCCGAAGTCACAGGAATCACCCTGGACTCAGGTGGTCCACTCACTCTCTCACCAGCTTGAACACGGCTGACCTTACTCCCCCGGGTGACCCTCCTTGCCTCCCAAGTGTCCCCGAGAGGGAGGGCTAGTGTAGCATTTCCCCAGTGAGGGAAAGGATATGCCAAAAAAGGAGAAAACACCCTTGCCCTGGGCACTCGAGGCAGAAGTGTACCTGCATGTTTAGACGAGTGTTTCCTTCCGTGAACCAATATTACCTGACCCAAAGTCTGGGTGGGCATGGAGAACATGACCATTAAGGGATGAATGAAAGGTCTACTTAGAAATGCAGGTCTTGAAAGTGACAGCTGGAAACAGGCTCATTGTTTGGGGATAAGAACAGTCCGTCACCTAGTGGCCAGCTCTCACCTGCCATGCTGAGCTTGTCTACAATGACTCAGGGATGTGCTCCACAGGGCTTTCAATGACTGAGGTTTCGGAAGAAGATCACCAGCTCTTTCTTTCAAGGCATTTTGGGGTGGTGGATTCAAGCCTCCAATCTTTCTGTTGGCAGCCAGGTACACTCATTGGGTGCAACACCTAGGCAGTCCTGCGTTATCCCATCTGGGTTAGGGTTCTGTGAGCAGCTCCATGTACCTAGAGGCCCATCGGCAAGGCCAGTATGCAGATAACTGCTCACCACCACCATGTCCTGATAAGAATCCAAAACACCACACTCGGTGTGGATCAGTCCCATCTGCTTCCTCCTCCCCTTCTTCCTGACCCTTTCCCATCTTGCCCCCACTTCACAGGGCTGTGCCCCAGCTCCCATGTCACCTGAAGCAGAACACATGTCCACAGTACCGTCCCTCTCTAATTGTTCCACGCGTGGGCCCACATCGCTTCTTGATTTTTCCTTGGACTTTGTCTTGACCCTGCTGGTTGAGTCCACACTTCCAAGTGCAAGGGTAGGTCTCTGTTCTCCATCTCAGTGACTCCTGATCCAGGAGTCCCCTCAGTGGCTCTCCCTGACCCCAAATAGCTGCCATTCCTTCTCCAGCCGCTGCTACATTCTCTTTGTCTTGTCATTATCTCCTCATTTCCCTCCCTGGCCCACTGGGATGCCGTTCCCACCCACACTGTACCATTAGGACCCTGAATTGTGGATTTACATTCATGCGTGTGTGCACATGCATGCTGGAGATGTAATTTTGAGCTTAGGCCCTCACTACTGGTCTGCCATGAAGTTCTAATGCTGTGGGTTTGAACCACATACACGATCCCTATACACGGTCACTATGAGCAGTTCCTATAAGATAGCTACGTGTTGGAACAGACTCTAAGTGCTTACCATGTGGTTGGCAGCCCGATGTTTAACTATGTATGCCACCAGAGCTCTCTAGATAGGTATGTGTGAGTTGTTATTGTGACTCGATGCACAACAGAAGGAAATACAGCCGGGTCTTGTGCCAGCCTTGCAAATCGGTGCTGTGCATGAGCCCACTGTTGCTGTCACTGTGCCAATCCATCGTATCGGGCATCTGCGCTTTTCATGGCCACTCTACTTTATGAAGCATGATGTCCTTCTCTGGGAATTGGTCTCTGATGATATTTCCAAAGTATGGAAAACCTCCTCATCCTGGCTTCTAAGGAGCATTCTGGCTGTACTTCCTCCAAGATAGATGTGTTTCTCCTTCCGGCAGTTCACAGTATAGGGAGCTGGTTGCAGAGGGTAAGGGGATGACCAACTGCCAGACATGTACCCCTCAGCGGGGAAGGCGATCCCCCAGGGACGAGAGGTAGTGCCTGCAGGAGCCCACTGGGGACCCTCCTAGGAAGAGTTAGAGATCGATCCTGATGCTTTCAAGTCAGTCCTGTCTTCAGTGCAGAGATCTGGGTGGTAATAATGGAGCTCCTGGTTTCCATATGCTGGGAAGAGATGAAACGTTTCTTCTCTCACTCCTGTGTCCCTGGCACCTGGGCACCCCTGTCACACTCTCTGAGCATGTCTCCCTCCTGTAGCAGCAATCCTGCTTCTTCAGGTACAAGTGGACACATTTCACCACAGACAGGCAGCAGGAAGGGAGAGATGGCCTCCCTCTTCTAGGCTTGTTAGAGCAAAGCCCAAGCTCCAAGCAGGAGAGCTTGCATGAATTGGCCCCTTGCTCTGACCTTGGCCTTTGTTGTGCTGTCAAATGAGCCCATGGAGATGAGGACGCTAAGGAAGCTGGCTAGACATATGTCAGAATCCTTCTGATGGAATGGAGGTCATTCAAGCTCCTCCCCACTGTACAGGGGAGCAGAGAAGAGGCACCCATTCACACACCCATCCCAGTAACTGTGCACAGGTGAGCTACCTGGCAGTGCAATAGCTGCAATTTCCACTTTTCTCCCTTTGTTCAAAAAGGAGTTGTCTGTTTTTATTATATTCTCACCATTGTTCTTATTGCCATGCCTCCAAATCAGCCATGAAATTGGTCCATTTGTGAGTATGACACAACGGAAGAGAACCAGCTGGTCCAACACCCAGGGTGAGTGGTCTTTTAATGAAACGGATGGTAGCTCTCTCACGTGCCTCAATAATAGAATTTAAGTGAAAGTAATTTCCAAGTGCAATCATAGTTTACATATTAGTTATTGTATAAGGGGGAAAAAAGAGGGCCTACTGTAGGTTAAATGCAATTAACACCGAGGCCCTTGTGTGGGCCCCGTGGGAAGGGAGATCAGCGTGGCCGGTGATTTTTCAGATTTTAATGGAAAAAGGAAGTGTTGGACTATACGACTCAGCTGCAAATGTTATGGTGGTCTGAAAATGCAAGAGTCAGTTAAAGGACAAACGCAAGATGCACACTTGTTTTCAGGCTGCTTTTCAGAGCTGAGTCCTGCATGCTGAAGATCAGGCAGATGAGGATCAGGTAAGCACCCAGAGACCACAGTAAGGGACCCAGAGCTAGGTTAAAGCCTGGGAGCTGGGTGGATGGGTGGTGCCCCACAGAAATGGGAGGAAACCACTTGATCTGAAATGATGGTTGTGACAGACCAGTGGAGGTTGTTGGTGTTAAATTTCATTGAGTAAGTTCTGATGTATAGCGACTCTGTGTAGGGTTTCCAAGGAGCAGCTGGTAAGCTTGAACTGCCGATTTTGTGGTTCAAACCAACCTTGCAGTCCAGTGCATTAACCCACAGCACCAGAACTTCATGGCAGACCAGTAGTGAGGGCCTAAGCTCAAAATTACATCTCCAGCATGCATGTGCACACATGCATGAATGCAAATCCACAATTCAGGGTCCTAATGGTACAGTGTGGGTGGGAACGGCATCCCAGTGGGCCAGGGAGGGAAATGAGGAGATAATGACAAGACAAAGAGAATGTAGCAGCGGCTGGAGAAGGAATGGCAGCTATTTGGGGTCAGGGAGAGCCACTGAGGGGACTCCTGGATCAGGAGTCACTGAGATGGAGAACAGAGACCTACCCTTGCACTTGGAAGTGTGGACTCAACCAGCAGGGTCAAGACAAAGTCCAAGGAAAAATCAAGAAGCGATGTGGGCCCACGCGTGGAACAATTAGAGAGGGACGGTACTGTGGACATGTGTTCTGCTTCAGGTGACATGGGAGCTGGGGCACAGCCCTGTGAAGTGGGGGCAAGATGGGAAAGGGTCAGGAAGAAGGGGAGGAGGAAGCCAATGGGACTGATCCACACCGAGTGTGGTGTTTTGGATTCTTATCAGGACATGGTGGTGGTGAGCAGTTATCTGCATACTGGCCTTGCCGATGGGCCTCTAAGTACATGGAGCTGCTCACAGAACCCTAACCCAGATGGGATAA
>NW_006408623.1:6675426-6716573 GCF_000296735.1 Chrysochloris asiatica | reverse complement strand
AAGGTCAGAGGTTTAAGCTCCTCAGAAATCCTATATAGGGTTACTATGGATAAGAACCAACTCAATGGCACTTAACAACAATAATAGCATGTATATACAAATGTCTAACTATATATGTTTGTTGTTAGGGGCAGTTACATTGGTCAAAACTCATACCTACCCTGTATGGGATTCCCTAGCCTATCAATCTTTATGGAAGCAGAAAGTCTCTTCTTTCTCCCTTGGTGTGGCTGGTGGGTTTGAACTTCTGACCTTGTGGTTAGCAGTCCAGTACTTATCCCACAGTTCCATCAGCACACCTGCATCTATCTATTTTAAAAATTACAGTTTATTTTGGAAATTCTTTGACGCAGTGTTTTAGACCTTGTGGAAAATGTTCCACACGTTGTCTTGTTGCTGACCTACAATGTCCTGTTGGTCCCCAGGACCAGAGCCTTGGAGACAGCATCACGAGGCATCACCAGTCCTTCCAGAAGCTTCTCCTCAGCAGAGTCTGATGATGTCATTATAGGTGGACTAAGAACACAGAGAAGGGTCAACAAAGACGCTGGAGGACGCAGCTTGTCAGCTCATGAGCAGAGTCTTTAGCCACCACCAGGTGGGAGACCCTCAGACCCCTGTCATTGGGAAGAAACACTCAGCTCCCTGTGCCTGGGCATGACTAGCATGCTCACCAGAGCTCTTCTGAGCCATGGTCAGTGGGTCAGTGCCCTGCCCGTGGTGAGGACCCCTCACCACCATCTCAGAATGCTCACCTTTCCCACCTGGTTCCCACACAGCCACTTCTCAGAATCCAGCTTCCGTTTGTACACATGGTGAGTGGGGGGCGGGCACACACACGCAAGATGAGTCTCACACAACATCTGCTGGAAGGAGCTCTGCTAAGCTCCTTCTCCAGAAATGAGTTTTCAGAGGTGCCTCTTGACAGGTGTAAGACTTCCCCTCTCTGACCCACCTTCCTTGTAGGGCACCCAAAGGTAAGGGCTGATCTGGGAGTAGAAGCCTCACATTTCTTTGTGACCTCTGGACACTGACCTCTCTGGGCCAACCCCCCCCCACACACACACACACTAGAGACAGACTAACCCTGTGGGCTCACACCTGCACAACCACACCTGTGTGCCGAGGTGGGGTTTACCTCAGGCACTCTGAGGTAAAGCGTGAAGACCTGCTTCTCCCCTGCTCCAGGTCCTCCTCATTCATTCATCATGGCTCACAGCTGGTGCTGTTGCCCGCAGGACCCCAGCGGCATGTACGGAGCCCTGGTTGGTACTATTGGGGACCCTGTGCCTGATGCCAAGAGGAGAGAAGGACTCTTGGCACCTTTGCAGCCAAGAGTTGGCGGGGGTTTAGACTGGGCAGATTTTACTAAGGAATGCTGGGTGTGGCCAGCTGCTGAAGGACCCATCTGTGGGCTGCAGTGGAGCCTGCATGGCTGGCCCCCAGCACAGGGCATGTCCAGCTGGGCTGCCCAGGGGGGTGCACAGCGGCTGTGAGAAGAAGCCCTACTCCCATCTGAAACCAACAGATGTTCCTGCCAGGACTTCCATCTGGAGAAGGCAAATATTTCTCTTTTGGGCTTGGGAAAAAGTGGGTAAGAGCTAATTCTGGGCCCAACGTCCATTTTGTCCCTTGGTCGAACCAGTCCCCAAACAAACAAACAAACAAACACACAAAACAAAACAAAAAACTAAACTAAAGTCACAATGGAGCAACTTCCATTTCAGATAAGTCTCTCCTCTTCTAACATGGTCTATTTATTTTTATTGGTTTGTTTCTCATTAAATCCTTCAATTACTCTGCAGTGTAAATGGTGAAGTTATTGGCATGTACCACCTCCATCATGTATCTGAGCTTGCTTATTACACTTGCAGAAAATGCTTGAATGGTGTTCGGCTCTGCTGTGGATTGAGACAGAGTTAATAAATATTATTTGGTGGTTTTTTTTTTTTTTTCCTTTCCCTGAGAAGCACTGCTTTTCTTGATTGTTTTTTACAGTTGGATTGGGAATATTGATTTATTCACCACTGTTACAATAATTGTATACAAGAAGAAGAAGCACGGAGGTAACACTTCATCATCGGCAGCAGATTAATTAGTTGTAGTAGATTCGGCACTGTGTTACAGCAAGATTTGCATCTAGAGAAAGACAAAGTTTCTCCTGCTTCTTCTTTTAATCTTAAAACAAACAAAACAAAAGTTAAGAGCATTAGATAGAGATGTTTTACCTCAATCAGTGTTTGCAGATGAGTCAGACAGATACAGATGAAGCAGACTTGTGTTTCGAGAAGAAACCAGTTGCTGGAATTATTGGGGGGAAGACTATGAGGAGTTAAGGGCGTGTAGTGATGTCCTCTTAAAGAGGACAATTTTTAAAAAATTGCTGATCATGGAAATGTGCAAATGCTGGTACCAGAACTCCTTCTATGAATGTGTGCATGTGTGGATGTGGTGGGGGGTGGTTGGTACTCAAGAGAGACCAGGACCACCCCTATATCTTTATAATCAAACCCCATGCATTATAGAGCTGTTTGCATGTCTTCCACCAAAATGTGAAACAGCTTGTCGATCACGAGAGTTATTTTATTTTCCTCTCAGTTGGGCCACATGGCGAGAAACCTTTTAAGTCTCCTAAACACAAATACCGCACAGTTTTCCCCAGTAGGATCAGGAATAGCTGAGAAACACACTATGAAGTTTAGGCATCACATGCGCTGTTTGCTGTCTAGAGGGGATTCAGGTCAACAGGGAATAGACCACCCTAAAACTGGACTGAAACCACTAGAAGAAGCTCATCACCTCCTTCCTCTCTTGTCTCAGAGCCCGAGTCTGCCTGCTCAGCATGACTGCTAACTGGGATATTTCTGTGCCTGGGTGTCTGGGTATCTGTAGGATCTAAGTGAAATCAGAACCTAGTTCTAATGTCAGATAGGATGAAAACTTGCAAAACTTATGAACCAGAAATATCAAAAGAAATTTATTTTCTTTTCAGCCACTATCCATCAGACATCAGCAATGAGATCCCTCGTTGCATGGCCTCTTCTGAATCCGGCTTGAGCCTCTGGAAGTTCTCTGTCAATGTATGATTGTAGCTGTTTCTGCATTACCTTTAACAAAACTTTACTCGCTTGGGATGTCTGATGATTTCCGCATTCTTTTGGGTCACCGCTCTTTGAAATGGGCACAAATACTGATCTCTTTCAGTCAGTCAGCCAGATAGTTGTCTTCCAAATTTCTTGGCAGAGATGAGTGAGTGCCTCCTGTGCTGCCTCACTTTCTTGAAAGATTTCAATTTTTATTCCATCAACTCCTGGTGCCTTGTTCTTTGGCCGTTCCTTCAATGTACCTTGGACTTCCTCCCTGAATATCATTGGCTCTTGATCATATGCTACATCTTGAAACGGTCGAACATTAACCATTTCCTTTTGTTGCTGTGACTCTGTGTATTCCTTGCATCTTCTCTTGATGCTTTCTGAATCTTTCAATAATGAAAGTTGAGGCAGGAACTCTTTCTTCAGTTCCCCCAGCTTGAGAAATGCTGAGCATGTTCTTCCTTTTTCTTTTTCTGATCCCGTATCTTTGCACAGTTTGTTGTAATATTTGGCTTTTTCTTCTCAAGCTGATCTTTGAAATTTTCTGTTTAGCTCTTGGACCTCCTCATTTCTTCCATTTGCTTTAGCATCTCTACACTGGAGAGCAAGTTTCAGTGTCTCTTCTGATGTCTAATTTAACCTTTTCCTTCTTTCTTGTCTTCTCAATGACTTTTTGCTTTCTTAATGTATCATGTTCTTGATGTCATCCCACAACTCTTCTGGTCTTCGGTCTTTAGTGTTTAATGTATCAAATCTGTTTTTCAGAAGATCTCTAAATTCAGGTGGGATATATTCAAGGTTATATTTTGGCTCTCGTGGACTTGTTTTCATTTTCTTCAGCTTCAGCTTGAATTTGCCTATGAGTAATTGATAGTCTGTTCCACAGTCTGCCCCTGGCCTTGTTTTGACTGATGATATGGAGCTTTTCCATCATCTCTTTCCATAGATGTAGTCAATTCTTTTTCCCAAGGAGAGGTTAGTGGGCTTGAACCACTGACCTTGTGGTTCACAGTCCAGTGCTTATCCTGTGGGAACACCATGCTCCCCAATACATAGTCCATATTCAAAGGAGCTCTGGTAGCATAGTAGTTACGAATCGGGCTGCGAACCTTAAGGTCAGCGGTTCGAAACTACCAGCCGCTCCGCGGGAGAAAGATGAGGCTTTCTACTCCCGTAAAGATTTACACCCTCGGAAACCCTGTACAGGGTCGCTATGGGTCGGACCCGACTCGATGGCACTTAACAACAACAACAACAACATTCAAATGTTTCCATTGTTCTTGTTGTTAAATGTCATTGAGTTAGTTCCAACCCATAGTGACCCTGTATAGTGTTTCCAAGGAGTGGCTGGTGAGCTTGAACCTCCCACCTTATGGTCCCAACTGACTTTGCAGTCCAGTGCATTGACCCACAGTGCCACAGCAGGACTCTGCATCAAAATGCTTCCATAGGAATGTGCTTTTTGGAATCCCAACCACAGCCCCAGATCTAATGAAGAATTCTATTGGACATTTGTTGTTATTAACCTTTTTGTGCTTTACGCAGTAAATACTTCTTGGACAACATTTAATCCTGAGTGATAATGGGGCTGCCTTCATTAGGTGTTTACAGCATGGTGATGGGCTAATTCTTGGACTTCATGCATTGTCCTTCCTTTCTCCCACTCACGGTGAGTGTAGAGCAGCTCTGTGGCCTGGGTGGGTTTAGGCCTTCAGACTTGGATGGAACATGGTTCACTATTTCCTGTCTATGTTGATTGGTACCTTGATCTCCAGAGTCCTTCTTCAATGGGAGGCTGGTTGGGGCAGGAGATCACATTCCTGGTTCTGAGGGACTCAGGTGCCGTGTGTATTAATGAAAAAACCAGAAATAACAAAAAAAGAACAAACCTACTGGTGTCTAGAGGATTTCGACCCATATAGACCCTCTCAGGCAGAGTCAAACTGAAGAGGATTACCTCATTTTTCTCTCTCAGAGAGGTTAGTGGGTTTAAACCTTCAATCTTTTGGTTAGCAGTGCAAGTCTGTAGCTCCTTTGGAGTTCGTCTCATACTTGGTGGGAGAGATGAGTTAGGAGTACTCATCCAATAGTTTCCTCTACTTAACAGTACCCTCTGGAGTGTGGGGAGACTCTTTCAGTCTGCCCAGGCCTACAGATGAGTAATGAAAGTGAGGTCACAACAACAGTTCTGTCAGGAAAGTTGTTAGGAAGTGCTGTTGAGTTGGTTCCAACTCATAGCAACCCTGCTTAGAGGTTCCAAGAGTGGCTGGTGTGTTTGAACCACTGACTTTGTGGTTAGCAGTATAGTGCTTATTCTATAGTGCCACATCACCTGCCTAGAAGTTTCCACCATGAACTTTGAGAGCAGACGAGAAAACCATGCACATTTAGCTTGGAGAAGGTAGACTTCACTGTGCCAGCAGGTCTCTCTGTGTCTTGCTGTCAGCAGCATCCTTGTCTTCTGATTGGTATTTGCATATAAAACTATCCAGAACACTCATACTTATACATAAAAATTCAGAGCATCCCAATTCATGGAGGGAAAGGCTCTGTTTGAACATCGGCTGGTGAATGATCTGCAGTGGACTTCTTAAGGAGAGAAGATTTGGTGACAGAAAAATCAGGGACGGGCTCTTTCCAAGGGGTGTGCTAAGGGTGGCCGGAGCTTCAGAGTAGGTAAGAGCTAAAGACAAAGACTTCAGGTAGCTTCACTGTTTGTCACTATGGGGATCTTGAACAAGTGACTTGACTTCTTAGATCCTCAGTTTCCTCAGAAAATAATACTATGTGGATTGAACTGCATCCTACAGAAAGGTAGGCAGAAGTCTTAAGCCAGATACCTGTAAAGGTGACCTTGTTTGGAAAATGGACCTTTGCAGATATTGTCAGTTAACATGAGTTCATAGCAGAGGGGAAATCAGCCCATAGTCCTCGAGTTGACTTGGTGGCCCTAGAGGACAGAATAGAATTGCTTTCTAGCATTTCTGAGGTTGTAATGAATGAAGAAGACTATAGATAAATTAATGCAGATGAGTTATGGTGTTGAAGAAGAATATTAAAGGTAGCATGGACAGACTGAAGAAGAAATGAATCTGTGTTGGAAGAAGTACAACTAGATTGCTCCTTAGAAACCAAGCTGGCCAGACTTTATCTCTCATACTTCTGACCTATTATCAGGAGGGAGCCTAGGGAAGGACATCTGTAAGCAAATTGGAGGGACAGTGAAAAAGAGGAAGATCCCAACAAGATGGATTGGCACAGTGGTGACAACAATGCACTCAAACATAACAACAATTCTGAGCACGGTGTGGAACCGGGTGATGTTTCATTCTCTTGTACATAGGTCCGCTATGGGTCAGAACCAACTTGGTGACACTTAACAACAACAAAATCTTCACAGCAACAGACAGTATCGTCTTTCTCCCAATGAGTGGCTGTTAAAGTCCACATTCCTGACCTTGCGTTTAGCAGCCCAACATATAACACACTACACCACGAAACCTCACGATCATCGAGTCAATTCCAGATAAGACAGAGTAGAACTTCCTAGGGTTTCCAAGGCTGTAAACCTTTCTCATCTTTTTCCTGTGGAGTGATAGGTGGGTTTGAATTGCCTACCTTTTGGTTATCAAGTTCAGCACCTCACCCACTGTACCTCCATGGCTCCTATAGTGAGAAGAGCAGGGCTGCTCCCTAATGACCTGATTCCTAATGATCTTATGCACAGCAGAACAAAACACTGCTCAGTCCTGTACCATTATAAACAAGAAGGGACACAGGGGACTATGGCCTTCTGACAAGAGTCATCCTGCAGCAATAGGCCAGAGGCTATGAGACACTGGCTGAGACAAGGACAGATCTTCCTGTAGAGCCTGAGCAGGCATGGCACTGCCAACATCTAAAATTCCTACTCCTAGTAATCTGTGAATCACAAGGTCAGCAGTTCAAACCCACCAACTGCTCCTCAGAAACCCTATACAGCATCGCTATGAGTCGGAACTGACTTGATGATGGTTAACAATGAAAGTCTCCAGAGCCAATGAGCTTGAGCGATAGTGCCGGAGGAGAACATTGAAAATATCATGGACACCAGGAAAACAAAGCAATCTGTCTTTGAAGAAGTGCAGCCAAATGCTCCTCAGAAGCCGGGATGGTGAGGCTTCGTGTCACATAATTTGGACATGTGATCAGGAGAGACAATTCCCTGGAGAAGGACATCATGTTTGGTAGAGTTAGAGGGTCCGTGAAAAAGAGGGAGCCCTTTCAGGAGATGAATTGACCCAGTGGCTGGAACACTGGGCTCAAGCAGAACAACTGTGAGAATGGTGCAGTATCTTGTTCTGTTCTTCTTAGGGTCATTATGGGTGAGAAGTGCGTGGGTGGCACCTAACAGCAACAACAACAAAGTTTCCAGACGTGTGTGCAACCTGCCCAGGACGTTGGAGCTGGGGTGGTGGAGCAGACTTTCTGGCCGACCTTCTGTCCCTTGGCATGAGGGGTTGCTGAAGTCCATCGAAGGGCCCTCCTGGCACCTAGATTGATTCCTCAAAACGATGTGATGGTGTTTTGAGAAAACTCCCGACTACTCTCTGAGCTCAATTGTCATGAACTTGTGCATGATGACTGGACCTGTTGTTAGAACCCTCTGCCCATGCTTCCCACTGTGAGGGCTCCATGGCTGTTCGCTATTGAGGCTCCAGCCCCTTCCCTGACACACTCGGGTTTCGTCAGAATGTCCGCAGCCGTCTCTCAAACCTTCAACTGCTTGAATTTAGAGTTTTCTTCTGGACAGTGGAATGAGGAGTGTCCAGACATCTTTCCAATTCCTTGGATAAAATGAACAGATGCTGATTAAAGCATTCTTTGCTGACATGACAAGCTATTCGCCCACCCCCTCAGTCTCTCTGCGGAGCCTGGTAAATAATTCCAGATCTCCCTCTGTATGGATGGAGAGTGGAGCAGCTTCCCCTCCTCCAGTCCTGGGGTGAAAATGTCCTCACCTAGACATGTCTGGTGGTTGCTGCCCGTGGAAGAAGCCGTGACTCATCCTCAATGATTCCATCAGTAATTCAATTAGAGATAACTTGGTGTGGGCTTTTGACCTAGACCCTGAAGCTGGGTGGTAAGTTTGCTCATGAACTTGTTAGATGCAGAGTTCTGTTGGCTGTTAGTGGAGATGGGAGAGAGTGGACCATACACATGTCTGTCTGTCTGTCATTTGCCCATGGGCCCATGGTGACATGAAGGGTCTGTCCCTAGTTCTGCCACTTGGTAACCATACCTTTTTGACTTTTTCCTCTATATACATCTACCCCACACAAATTCCATTTCTTCATTCATTAGAAAGGATCTCTGGTAGCGTAGTGGTTACGAATTGGGCTGCTAATCTCATGGTCAGCAGTTCGAAACTACCAGCTCTTCCACAGGAAAAAGATGAGACTTTCTGCTCCCGTAAAGATTTACAGCCTAGGAAACCCTCTACAGGGTCGTTATGAGTCAGAACCGATTCCACAGCACATAACAACAACAATAACAACAACATTAAAAGGGAACAAAATCACCCTTCAAAAAACTGTTATTTATTGAATGGTATCCTGTATGTGAAGTTCTGGCTCTCACTTGCTGCTTGATATGCATGTTCACTTCCTGGACCTGCAGCGTTCGTGGGTGAGAGCGACCCATACCCTCGGGGGCCCAGTAGTGCTGGGACTGGACCGCTGTAGAGGACACTGGCTTCCCTAAGAATCTGCATTTGGGAACAGGAGCGTCCAGCCCAGCCTCACCTGCCCATTCATCCATACGGCTTCGCATCTTGCAACCCCACTAAGCCTCTGCCTACCATCGCCTTCTTCTTCAACACTCTGAATGCCTGAGATTGCTGCTACTCTGGCTGGTTTGGGGACTTTCTTAGCTTCCTCAACTCACAACCCATCTGACAATTTTTCTTCCTGGGGTGGCTTCCGTACTGCTGTGAGACTGGAAGTCATGTCACTGGTACTTCAATCACCATCCAAGTCACCTACAGTGGGTGACTCTTCCAGACTAAGAGAGACTCAGAAGAAAGTCATGGAGATCCACTCCCAAAGACTAGACAGCTGAAGCCGTAGGGACCACAACCATATTTCCCTCGTTGCTTGCTTTGGGCTTCAGGAGGGAGCGATCATTAGGGAGGTCATCCTATGTGGTCAAGTAAGAGGGCCAGCAAAGGTGAGATGGATTGGCAAATGAATCATTGGTTGGTGCCAGACTGGACATCCTCACTCTGTTGTGTACAAGATTACCCTGAGCTGGCGCCACTTGATGGCAGCTACCTGTCTGTCTCTGTCCCTCTCCTTGTGGGGAGTTAGAAGGAAAAGGCTTTATTGAAAAGTTCAGCCTCCCCCTTCCTTTTTTCAGCTTCTCTGAAGGTTCTAGAAAACCCCAGCTGCCTCTGTGCAACACTTATGGGGACAAGGACCCAGCAGATGAGGTGCAGACCCTAACCCACATGACCTAGAGGGTGCCAGGCAGGCCCCTGGGTGCGAGGAGAGAACAGTGAGCTTTCCAGAACCAAATGCAAGGGTCCCCAGAAGGGACAGAAATGAAAATTTCCTGCCTGGTTTCGGGCGTGAGTTAATTTCCTCCCAGGTGGCCACTCACACATGCCTGTGGACCTGAAGGAGGGTTCCTCCTTCAGGCGATTGGTGGACTAACCGGGAACCTCACACACACTCAGTTGAAGCAACTCCCATTTCAACAGAGCCAGGTGGGGACCTCAGGGAGGAATCTCACCAGAACACCCCCCAACTCCAAGGAGCTCCAGGACAATCACATTCTGCCTGTAATTGATCTTTTGTTTTTCTAAGAAAGAGGAAATTAACACCCAGCCTGTGGCTTTCCTAAGAAAACTCATGATTTTCCACCCAGAGGGACCAGCAGGTTCAGAGCTGCTGCTCAGGCAGGAACAGGATTCCGACACCCAATAGCAAAGAGTCAAGACAAGGCATAGCCTCCCACGGGCAGAGCCACAGGCCTCCTGGCTCCTGGTTATCTATGAGGCCAGGCCACCTCAGTCCTGAGAGTGGGACTATGCCCACACCTCTAGTGCCTGCTGGAAGGAGAACAGAACTGCAAGCTTGGCTCAGGTCATTTGATGCTGCCAGCATGTGCAAACACAATGAAAGGGTTTAAAAATGCACAGGTGGGCTGAGACCATGCAGGTTTAGATGACCCTCAAGAATACTGTGACTCTATCCACCCCAGAGCCAGTGAAGGTGTTCACGGGGGCAGTAAGCTTCTGCAATGTGTTGAGTACCCTCAGGTTGGTTACAACTCTGAGTGGCCTCAAGTGTTACAGAGTAGAACTGCCCCATGGAGTTTACTTGGCTGGTATGGTGCTGCATGATAATGCACTGGTCAGGAAGGTCCACGTTTCAAACCCACCAAGCAGCTCCTCAGAAACCCTACACGGGGTCGCTATGAGTAGGAACCAACTGGACAGCATTTAACAACACCAAACCTTTAAGGAGCAGATCACCAGGTCTTTATTCCTCACAGCCAGTGTGTGGGTTTGAACCAACAGCATTTGGATATCAGCAACATGCTTATGTGAGTTGCGCCACCAGAGCCCCTAGGCAGTGAGAATGGACCCATCATCCATCAGAGGACAATGGAGGTCTGGGGGTAAAAGGGGTTCTCCCTGCACTGGTCCATGGAAGTCCTACCAGCATGTCCAGATGACCATGGACAAGGAACTGTTGGACGTGTCCTGTGGCCTATGGAACTGACATAGAGTCACATAACCAGCTCTTTAAGTAAAGGTCTCTCTCACCTGCACACATATAAGTGCATACAGGTTTCCTTTGTCCCATTGCACCTCGCTATGTTGAGCTTCGATAAAGGTATTTTGTTTTGCACAAACTGCAGAGCTGTGGAAACCCTGCACCAAGCAAGTCTATCTGCAGGGCTGTTTTCCCGTTGTCCCACTTGCATGAGCTCACTGCATGTCTCTGTGTTACCCACAATCCCTCACTTTTTTTCATGCTTCTGTTGCATGTGTTTATAGACTACAGTATAGTGCAAACAGAACTTTTCTCTGTATTGGGAGAGCAAAGTATTAGTGTGATATTTGGTTTATCACAGGGGTCTGGACCCGAACCTGCAATGTCTCCAAGGTATACCTGTCTATGGAATCCTGGTGTAGCTCTGTAGGTTAATGTACTGGACTGCAACGTAGGTTCAAACCCACCAGCTGCTCCTCAAAAACCTTATCTAGGGTTGCTATGAGCCAGAACTGACTCTACAGCACTAAACAACAACATACCTGTCGATGTGGGTATTGAGTCAGTTCTGACTCAGAGCAGAGTCCTACTGTGACACCATAGGATAAGCAACATTGGTGGTTCAAACTCACCAGCCACTCCTCCAAATTGCTATGCAGGGTCACTGTGAGTCAGAATCAATTCGTCGGCACTTAACTATAGCAACAATAGATTTCCTATTGAGCAGCTGGTGGATTTGAAATGCTGAACTTTTGGTTAACAGTCCAGTGCTTATCCTACAGTGTCACACCAGGATTCCCTGTGTGTATGTTGTTAAGTGCCATTCAGTCGGTTCTGACCCTGTATAGGATTTCTGAGGAGTGGCTGGTAAGCTTGAGCCCTTGACGTTGGAGTTCAAACCAATCTTGCAGTACAGTGAATTAATCCACAGCACCACACCAGGATTCCCTGTGTGTGTGTGTGTGTGTGTATAGTTGTAGTTGTTGTTGTTGTTATCAGGTCCCATCAAGTCAGTACCAACCTGCTACTCTGGCTGGTTTGGGGACTTTCTTAGCTTCCTCAACTCACAACCCATCTGACAATTTTTCTTCCTGGGGTGGCTTCCGTACTGCTGTGAGACTGGAAGTCATGTCACTGGTACTTCAATCACCATCCAAGTCACCTACAGTGGGTGACTCTTCCAGACTAAGAGAGACTCAGAAGAAAGTCATGGAGATCCACTCCCAAAGACTAGACAGCTGAAGCCGAAGGGACCACAACCATATTTCCCTCGTTGCTTGCTTTGGGCTTCAGGAGGGAGCGATCATTAGGGAGGTCATCCTATGTGGTCAAGTAAGAGGGCCAGCAAAGGTGAGATGGATTGGCAAAGTGGCAGCATCAATGAGCTCAAGCGTGGTGAGGTTGGCACAGGACCGGGCAGTGTTTCATTCTGTTGTGCATAAGGTCGCTATGAGTCGGTACTGACTCGATGGCACCTAACAACAACAACATACACATATTTCCTGTTGGTTCTGAGTCTCTGAAGACCCCTGTTTGACACATCACCAAAGCAGTACACCCACTGACTTAGTCTCTGTTTCCCTGGCTAGATCTCTCTGACTCTCTCTCCTTGCAGGTCTGCATTTGGAATCCAACTTGCCAAGAGCTTTTGTTTTCCATTTCCTTTCTATAGACAGAAAATTGATGTCTAGCCAGATATTCCCTGGGATCAACAGGAAGATTCCAAGTGCATTCGAATGGATTTAGAGGGGGAATGGATATAAACCAGAGAAGAGGACACTTAATGTCATCGTCAGGAACAAGTTTAACAGCCCAGTAAGAACTTTGGGCAGCCGTGCTGGGAAGTGAGCGTTCAGCAGAGCACAGCGGCCCTGCCGTGGAGTAGTTTAAATGTCTTC
This sequence comes from Chrysochloris asiatica, assembly GCF_000296735.1. Classification (NCBI taxonomy): domain Eukaryota; kingdom Metazoa; phylum Chordata; class Mammalia; order Afrosoricida; family Chrysochloridae; genus Chrysochloris; species Chrysochloris asiatica. The sequence continues at coordinate 6,703,823 of NW_006408623.1, read as the reverse complement.
CCCTCATAACGAGATTATTCAGTACAATGTCATTTGCCGCCGCTGACATTTTCTTTCAAGTCATAAAGGCCCACACAGTAATAAAAGGGCTCGGAATAAAATTAGGAATATCATGTATAAATTATCTTTAACCTTAGCTTCATTTGGACTGTACCTTTTTAGACCTGATCAATTTTCATGAAACTATCCACATAAAACTGTGAAAAAATATTTGATCCCTGGCTCTCGTAAAGGTGGTGGTAACAAGCCTGCGCCTCTGTCTCCACTGACAGGGCGGCTTGGGGAACCTCCCTGGGAGGTTTCAGAACGCAGGGACCATTGTGAGATGTGGTGCATTTCCCTGAGCGCTCACTGTCAGGGAAACTTCCACACGGAATTCCATGTTTTACAGAGCTCTGGGCAGTCAAAGACACTCTACTTTCTGGTTCCTGCTTAGTTGGGAAAGTGTTCAGTTCCACAAATGCGGCTCCCCATGGCTTTGCAAGGACCCAGAGGAGTGGGCACTGTTCTCAGATTTGCCCGCCCTTCTTAGATCGCCTTGCCTGACAGTGTAGTGAGTTAAACGTTCGGCTGCTAACTGCAAGGTCACACTAGTTCCATTCCACCAGATGCTCTATGGGAGAAAGATGAGACTTCCTGCCCTCCCCCCCCAAAGATTTACAAACTTGGAAACCCTATGCAGGGTTACTATGGGTCAGAATTGACTCCATGGCTCACCACCACCACTACCACCAGAATGCTCAGCAGTCTGGAATGAGGATGGAGAGCCCTCTGGGTCCTGGGACCCGGAATGTTCTTATCCCCTTGGGGTTGAAGGTATGGTCTGAGAAAGTGAAGAACACGGTATTTAAGAGGGTCTTTCCACTATTCATCTGTTAGTGTGTCCTACTTTAGTGGTTTGTGGGTGGTACTATGATATCAGATACCAACAGTCATCTGAGGTGGAGAATCTAGGCTAAGACACACTAGGAACAAAGGCCTGGTGACCTGCACCTGAAACCCAGCTGGTGGAACCCTGTGCACCCCAATAGATCACGGTCTAACTCACTTGACATGGCCAGAGTGGATGGGCCCACGGACGAGGACATGTCTGGTGAAGCAAAGCACCAATGATGGCGAGGAAGGCCCTTGGTAAGATGGGATCGACATAATAGCACCATGGAAATATTTCATTCTGTTGAAAAATCCCCAGGAGCCAGCTAACTGGGCAGCAGGTAGTAAGCACAACAGTGTAGCTCTTTAAGCCATTTCTGTCCTGAGAGCTAAGTTGGCCAATGTGTCCCCTTGGGGTAACAATGCCAGCTTCAAAGACTCCACGGTGGGATTTGGACTTCCAGTTCCCATGGAGAGAAGCCTATTTAATACCAATTCACACATTTCTGGAGGGTAAATTACTTTTCCCATTCTCTCCTTTGGGCTCCAAAATGTCTGCTGAGCCCTGGCTGCATGCTCTATCCCGTGTCCAGTCTCTGTTTTCTGTAGGGACTTCTGTCCAGCCACGGTGGCTGGGACTCATGGTGACAGTCATGCCGGTCGCCTCTAGTGCTCTGGAGGCTGCATTGTGCTCACAAACAACAGCACCACCTCAGTAGACCCCAGATCCTTCTCAGGTGCAAGCTCCAGAGGGGCAGTAGAGTCTGAGGTCAGCAGGTACAGAGCAAATGGAATATTGGCCATTACTCCCCTCGTAATCTGAACATTGCCTTTATAGGTCTTCCTGCAGACGGCTCCCAGAGGGCATTTGCAAATTTAACAAACTGTGGCTGAGAGGCCCAGCCTCCTCTCAGGTGAACAATCATAACTGCTGAACCATGGCCCCCGTCCGCCCCACATTCCCCTAGTAAGATCCTGAAGCCCAAGTTCACGGCGGGGTCTCCCATCAGTCCCTGCGACCAGCTCGCGCCAACATTTCTTAGAAAAGACCGGCGCCCAGGAAGAGGTTTGCTCGGTGACAGGTCGGCCTCTAGCTTGTCTTGGAGCGGCCATTTGACTGCCTGGGACCCTGTTCCCTCATGTGTCACCCAGGCCAATGTCCAACCTTCTTAGGAACGGATGATCTCCGTCTCTGATTCAAGCTGGGGATAGTCCAGTTGGGAGTTAGGGAAACAGAAGCCCACGTGGATGTGGTTCTCAGAGATGTGAGTGAGCACCAATGGACTGGGTGTGGTGAGCTGGCAGGGTGGTGGGCGGGTGGGGGTTGATGGATTGTGGGAGTAGCAGAGGGCTGGGTGGGAAGAGATGTGGGAGGGGTACTGTCCATAGTCAGAAATACCAAGCTGCTATGGACTGTCCATGGCGGGCCTGCTGGGGTAGAGTGGTCTTGTCCTCACTGGCTGGACAGTGACTGTGTAAGGTCGGGGAGTGAGAAGGGTACCATGGTCTTCTTCTGGCTGTGTCTCTGTTCTTCTGGCTGTGTCTTTGCTTCACGCTCACCTGAGAGGCACGCGGAACACCCATCACAACCGCATGCCATTAAGTTAATCCATGTCACCCACCCCTCAGATGCCAAGGTGAAACTGTGCTCCTTAGAGCTTCCAGTGAGGAGATGGTCAGACCAAGGCACCTCTGGGTGGATTTGGACCTCCCACCGTTTATTCAGCAGGTGAGGCTGTCCACTGTCTCTAGTCCTTAGGGTTCTCAGTTGACAAAGGAAAAGTCCTACACTTGCTGTCCCTACTGGAGAGGGGCCAAACACGGTCATTCTGTGCCCCGCCTCTCGGTGTGGGGGCTGAAAGTGGGGATGTCTTGGACGTCATCATTGTCAAGAGCTCCAGACGGACCCCCTCCGTGCTGGCTGCCCCCCACATGATGCAGGGGGGGAGCAGAGCAACCTGGGTGGTGACCACACTCTGGGTTTAATCGTCCTTGAAATTGTTACATTCTGGGGATGCATTCCCCAGCTCTGCTGCCCAGGAGAAGGGGACCCTACAACTCTCAACAGCTCCATGATTAATGCAAGATGCAGCCCCTCAGCATCTCCACCCTCTGTGGACCAGATGAAGCTGCTGAGCTTGGAGAGCAGGCTCTCCCGGGCTCAGGGTCCCCTCCTCTCCTGGCCTCTCTGACATCAGTGCTCCCTGTTTTCCTTCTCCCATCCCTCCCCCCCCCCGCCCCCAAGGACCAGCAGCCACCTCGGGCATCCTGTGCTCCAAGGTCAAGTCAGGTCTGAGCCTTCAGTGTGGCATCCGAGGTTCTTTCTGTGGGGCACCAGTGGCCTGCTATTTCCAGGATCACTTCCGCTGACCCTGGCCCACATGTGAGGGCTTCCCCATTCAGCTCAGGAGGAGACCCGACATGAGGTGGGCACCGTGTACCCAGCCCCTACTACGTGCTCAGCACACAAGAAGGCCTCTCAGGCATTGCTGCTCCCGTTCTCTGGATGTGGCCCAGATTCTGCCCTGATACTGACAGTCAGTTTACACTCAGCTGTGACTCAAAACCCTTCCTCCAAAAATCAAAACAAAAAACAATTTTGTACCATTTTCATATCTGGAAAGTTGAATGAAAAGATAATGGAATTTTGACCTGGTTTCCCTTGAAGGTGAGGACTGAGTATGAGACAGAACTTTGTGAGGGATGCAGTGTGAGTGCCTTGTTGGGCCGGGCTCTGCACTGGGGTGTGGATTGAGACCTGGTTCTCCTCCAGGCATTTTGAAGGCTGATCTGATAGAACTGCTCAGTGTCCCATGGTTAGCGACCTGGCTGCCAGGGAGAAGTATCTGTGGAGTCCTGGTCACCCCTTCATCTCTGCACTGGGACTGGGTGCTGGTATTTGAGAATTTCATGCCAACTTTGTGTGGAGAAAGCTCCCTTGTATGGATCTATCTGCTTCTCTCAAACGCCTTTCAGTACAAGAGATGGTTGTAGAACTAAATACAACAATGCCGATTTCCCCCTGGTATCCTGACTCTCAAGACCTCAGTTCTTGGCCAGTAATTTTCCTGGGAGACATAGTGACATCATCAACGATGGTGGTGTTAATAGCAAAGAAATCAAAGCCATGTGAATTTCAAGGTCCATGAAAATTCCGTTTTTTTTTTTTTTTTTTTTTTTTAATCAATATTTCCTGAATATAAATGGGAAAGATAGGTAGGAAATGAAATTCTACATCCAGCTTTTAAGTCTATGACCAGCAAGGGAGGAAAAAATATTCACAAAAAAAAGAAGACATTTAGTATTTGAAAATTTCCCGCAGCATGCTGAATACAGGTGTAGGATATTTAAGATACTTAATTGAAAGGAGCTCTGGTAGCGTAGTGGTTACGAATCAGGCTGTGAACCACAAGGTCAGCAGTTCGAAACTACCAGCGGTTCCGCGGGAGAAAGATGAGGCGTTCTGCTCCCGTAAAGATTTACAGCCTCGGAAACCCTGTGCAGGGTCACTATGAGTCGGAACCGAACCGACTCCACGGCACTTAACAACAACAACAATTGATTATTGAAACAAATTGATGTTGTAGAATTTGGATTTGATGGAAATTCAACTTTGCAAATGGAAAGTTGTGATATTGTAGAATCTGTAAGCAAATCAGGTGATGTGTCTGTTGTCTTCAGGTGCGAACCTGATCTTCACAGGGGGTGTGTCCTCTGCCAAGCACCTCCTTTGAGGTCCTCTGCCCCTCCCACAGAGGGCCAAGCAACACCTTGGATGGAGGGGAAGATCAGTGATACACCACAAAGGAAAGGCTGGTCCTCGATGGTGTTTTCATTGTCGGTTACGGTTCATGAGCTGACTATAACTCACAGTGACCTATTAGCTGAGCAGAACTGTACCAGTGGGTTTTCAAGGCTGTGACCTTTCAGAACACAGATCGTCACTAAGCCTGTCTTACAAGGTGCCTCTTGTGACTTTGAATTGCCAATTTTGGCTGGTAGTCTAGAGATTGACCCAGAGATTTTTACAAATGTCCCATAGATAGAGCTGAAGATTATTGTCAACTGTGCCTAGAATGTTTGGCAAGCGCTGTATTCCATCCCTTAGTTAGGCAATAGTAGAAGGTTTTCTGTGGCAGCTAGCAAGGAATATGGATTAGAATGGGAACCCGACTCTGCCCCTTTACCCAGACACAGGATGTCCCAGCAAGAGGTTTGGGACTCATAGGTGAGCTGATTTGTCAATGATCCCAGAGACCAGGTGAGAGCTAGTTCAGGATTCATGAGGCCTTAGGGACAGGTTTCAGAGGAAGCTCATTTCTCTGTTTCTGACTCAGAGGGTCAAAAGTTGTGACTCAAAAACCCCTCCTCCAAACAACAAAACAAAACACAACTTTGCACCGTTTTGTTATCTGGAAATTTACTGAAAGATGAGGGGCTCCAAAACGTTGGTGGAAAATAGAAGGAAGAGATAATGAAATTTTTCCATGGGATTTTTTAAGCACCCTTGGATATCTGAAAGCCAATTACATATATAACAGATGAAATAATAAATAAATCATTTACCTTGAGTCGACCTTGGCTCAGGCAACTCGTGTGTGTCAACGTAGAACTGTGACTTTCTAAGGCCATGATTTTTTCTGATGTAGATCACCAGACCTTTTTTCCTTGGTCCTCTGGGTTGTTGTTGTTGTTGTTAGGTGCCATCAAGTCGATACTGACTCATAGTGACCCTATACACAGCAGAACAAAACACTGCCCTATCCTGGACCAATCTCAATATCGTTGCCATGCTTGAGTCCATTGATGCTGCCACTTGGCCAATCTATCTCATCGGGGGTCTCCTTCTTTTTCTCTAACGCTCCACCTTAGCAAGCATGATATCCTTCTCCAGTGACTGTTCCTCCAGACAGTATGTCCAAAGTATGAGAGATGAAGCCTGGACATCTTGGCCTCCAAGGAGCACTTAGACTGCATTCTTTCCAAAATGGATCTATTGGTTCTTTTGGCAGCCCATGGCACTCTCAATATTCTCCTCTAACACCATAACTCAAATGTGTCAATTTTTCTACAGTCTTCCTTATTCACCTTTCAGCTTTCCCATGTGTATGAAGTTATTGAAAATACCATGGCTTGGGTCAGGAGCACCTTAATCCTCAAGCTGACATGTTTGCTCTTCAACACTTTGAAAAAGGCCTTGTGCAGCAGATTTGCCTAATGCAATACGTAGTTTGATTTCTTGACTGCTGCTTCTGTGAATGTTGATAGTTGATCCAAGAAGAATGAAGTCCTTGACAACTTCAATCTTTTCTCCATTGATAAGAATGTTGTTTATTGGTCCAGTGGTGAGGATTTTTGTTTTCTTTATATTGAGATGTAATCCATACTGAAGGCTGTGCTCTTTGATCCACATCAGTAAATGTTTTAAGTCCTCTTCACATTCAGCAAGCAAGGGTGTATCATCTGCATATCACAGGTTGTTAATGAGTCTTCCTCCAATGCTGTTGCCACATTTTCCTTCATATAACTCAGCTTCTCGGATTATTTGCTCAGCATACAGGTTGAATAAGTATGGTGAAAGAATACAACTTTGTCGCACACCTTTCTTAATTTTAAAACATTCAGTGTTCCTATGTTCTGTTTGAACAATTGCCTCTTGGTCCATGTACAGATTTCTCATGAGCACAATTAAGTGCTCCAGAATACTCATACTTCATAATGTTGTCCATAGCTTGTCATGCATGATCTGCACAATCGAAAGCCTTTGTGTAGTCAATAAAACACAGGTAAACATCTCTCTGAAAGTCTCTGCTCTCAGCCAAGATCCATTGGACAACAGCAGTGAAAGCCCTCATTCCACGTTCTCTTCTGAATCTGGCTTGAACCTCTGGAAGTTCTCTGTCAGTGTACGCTTGGAGTCGTTTCTGTATTACCTTTAGCAAAACTTTACTCACATGGGATATCAAAGAGATTGTCCAATGATTTCCGCATTCAGTTGGGTCACCTCTGTTTGGAATGGGCAAAAATAGGGATCTCTTCCAATCAGCTGGTCCTCTGGGTAGACTTATATTAACCATATACAGCAACAAGTGTTTATGGTGCTTCTTCTTCTTTTTTTTTAAGTTATTATTGTGAATTGAGTGACAGTTTACATGGGAGAACATCACGTCTACAATCCTCATTTCATTGCAGTGATTACAATCACCTCTGTGCGTCATTATTCGACAGTATACACTTCTATTTCCTCTGTTCTTTTTTTTTTTTTTTTTTGTACAAAAAAACACTCAGGAATATATACTCACTTAAACAACCACAAGCCTTTCTCTTTCCATGAATCTAGAGTCCTCAGCTGCTCCCTCTCTCTATGTCCTCATCTCTGACTCCATCTCTGGTGTCACTGCTTCTCTGGATAGGGTTCCACGTTCCACTGGTGCTCTTCTCCCTTGATGGTTCTGGGGTTCTCTTCCTGGACTGTAAGATTAACTACTCCACCTTTTTTGTTCCAAAACTTCTACCTTTACTGTTGTGACAGTCACAATTAGTCATGATAATAATGACTCAATTTTGAATCATAAGAATCTTATCCCCATCTCCTTTCACCAGACCCATCTAGACAAGATGAAACACATTCAGTGGGGACTCTACCTTCCCCCACATATTCTGAAACTAAACTCCTTGAAAACTTGTAAGCCAGTCAGTTTATGCCTTTATAGCCCACCCCACCCCACCATTTTAGGTAGCCACTGTCTAAGTTTCCCATTCCTTTCAACCCTGTTTACAGAGGAGATAGGATTGATACTTGATGTGAAGACTCCTTCCCTCTCTGTTGGTATTTTGAGCTACTGCCTCCATGAGTATAGGTCAGGTTCATCAAATTGTAGCAATTTATGGTTGTTTCCTTTATTTAAAAAAAAAACAAAAAACAACTTTTTATTTTTTAATCTTCCTCTAGTTGAGTTCTGATCATCAAGCCATTGAAGCTAGATCGAATGGGTATTATCTACAAGTTTGGGCATTCTTGTGCATCTCCCCTCACTTCATATCAACTGGATGCTTCACTATGTCCTTGTCCATGGGCTCAGAAATCCCCAAGTCTTACCACACTTTGGACCAACCAGCCCCTCCTCTTCTCTCTCATCTCCCGGTCAATGGGAATCTATGGAACCTGGTTGAGCTCAATCCATACCTTCTTTGCCGCCTTTCCCCCTCATCCACTCACCAGCAGACCAACGTGTTCACCAGCAAGCTTCCATAACTGTTCATTTTGAGTTTCAGCCTTGGGTGGCGGGGTTGTCCTACGAGGATTTGATTTCTTGCCTTGATGGCTCCCTGGCGAACAACTTGCTTATTCTTGTAGTAGCCAATCATTTTTCCTGCTGGTCTTTCTTTTGAGAAATATCTTTTGTCACACTAGCTGTTCCAGGCTGATCTGCTTGTCCTTTCAAGTGGGAATGTCCCACCTCAGAAGGTTGTGGATAGGGCTCAGGGGTCCACCTAAGATCCTATACACTGCAAAGGCTCTGCAGTAAGCTTATTTCATGGGGCAAGTTCTAGAACTCCTTTTAGGTATTCCAATCAGTTATAGGCTAAAGAGGGGCTTATAAGCTTTCTGTAATCATGTTTCCTAATATTTCTTTCCATTCCACTCAAATGGTTATTTTATAATAGTAGGCAAGGGTAACCACTATTCATAAGACAGTCAAGCATCTTAACATCATTTTCTTTCTTTTACCCATTCAGACTATGCCCCAATCCCTGTATCACAGAGCCCTGTTGTTCCAAGGTTCAGCATACATCACTATTTACCTCTGTCCCATTTAGCCCATGAAAACCTGCCTCAGTGTTCCCCCACCTCCTCTATGGTGCTTATTAATTTTTTTTTTTTTTATGTGCACCAAAACACTCAGGACTATATAATTATTCAAACGGCCAAAGGGCACACCCTGAAAACCTGCCCCCCCCAGCCTCCAGCACACATTCCCTCTCCCTCCACGAATCTAGAGTCCTCAGCTGCTCCATCTCTCCACGTCATCATCTCTGCCTCCATCTCTGGTATCTCCACTTCTCTAGGTAATGCCCCAGAATCCATTCTTGCTCTTCCTCCTTGATGGTCCCAGGGTCCTTGGTTCCAGGACTGTAAAATCACTATGGTGCTTATTCTTAAAGTGATCCCTTGGGTGTGTCCCACTAGATCAATATTGTTCTTTTTGGTCAAGTTTCTGTGACTTTACTGGGGACTTTCTGAGTCTTTGGAGTATTTAGCCACCCAGTATTTTCTAGAGTCTGAGTTTGCAGATGGTTTAGAATCTCTGCTCTCTTCCTTGAGGTAGAACATCCCAGATAGACTTGAGTGACCCTATTGTTGTCTGGACAGGTTCAGAACTATACTACATGCCTCAGGAAGAGGAGCTTACCCCAGGCTGGGGGAGTTCACTGCAGTGTCTTGGGGTGTCTTCTCCTTCTTGGGCACTACAGAGAAGCTCAGGTGGCCCATTTGCCTCAGCAATAGAAACCTAGTTCCCCCAACAGTGCTCTTCTTGTGTAGAAAGTGCCCCAGTAGATGGAAGACCCTCCAGTCCTGCACTTCTGTGTTCTTTTCATGTTGACTGCTCCTAACCTTTCCCATGTGTGATGTTATCACTTCCTTCTCCCAGCACCCACACCAATGGGCAGCTCCCCCTGAGATCCTGTCCCTTCTCTGTCCCTCTGTCTGTCTCATATACACAGGTTTGAGCCCAGGACCCTCAGCGTGGTGCCCGCATGTCTTTCCAATCAGAGCCACTGGATTTGGTTTCCTTCAGAATTTCTGGTTTGTCACCAAGAGTTTAACAGCTGAACACTCAAGGTAAGGTTGGTCCTGTGCATGCCAATGCTGGGGACCTAGGGCCAAGGGGGTTGTTAGTGACAAAATGGGAGAGGCAGACAGCGCTAGTTGCTCCAAGCCCTTCACCACCATGGAGAAAGAAGTCCCTGCTTGCTTGTGTTTAAGAAAAGCTTGCATGGAAATTGAGAATATCTTAGCCAAGGCTGGATTTCTCAGGGCAGATGTCTGTCTGCAGGACACCCTCGGAAGCTAATCCCAAACCCTGGTAATGAGCAGCAGATGATGATGTTTAAGGAAAATAAAACATGGGGCTTAGCGATCCTGGAATTTCAGTCCTACTTTCTCCTCTACCACCTCTGAAGGCAGGGACCACCAGGAGTCAGAGGATGGGCAGAAATATGAAATGGATAAGACAGGTTTTCATAGTGGGGACTCTGTCCACAACACCTCTGTCCACAACAACAGGACACGTCAAAGGTTGGGGAGGGATGATGTGGTAGCTACGAGTCTGGGTGGTTTTCTTTATCCAAACACTAGTTCTAACCCAAGAAACATTTCACCAGACACTCATTTGACACCTGTTCATGTGTTCATGACGAAACCCTCCTGATTGGTTGCTGGTCAGGATGCTAGCAGGTTGCTGCTCCTCCTGTCTGAGAGTCTATCCACTAACACAGAATGGTTGTTCAGGAGTGTTCTCCTGTGCTCAGCATGCCCCCTGTCCTTGTTCCCACTATTTGTTTATCACTCCCTGAAAACTAGAAGACACGCACTAAAGCACTACATCTTCACTGCCTTCTCTCTGTTGTACAAGACCTCTTTAAAGTGTTGAAGAGCAAAGATGTCAGCTTGAAGACTAAGGTGCACCTGACCCAAGCCATGATATTTTCAATCATCTCATATGCAAGTGAAAGCTGGACAGTGAATAAGGAAGACCATAGAAGAACTGATGCATTTGAATTAAGGTTTTAGAGGAGAATATTGAAAGTACCATGGACTTCCAAAAGAGCAAATAGATCTGTGTTGGATGAAGTACAGCCAAAATGCTTCTCGGAGGCCAGGATGGCCAGATTTCGTCTCTCATACTTTGGACATTTGTCAGGAATGACCAGTCACTGGAGAAAGATATCATGTTTAATAAAGCGGAGGGTTGGAGGAAAAAAGAAAGACTCCCAAGATGAATTGGCACAGTGGCAGCACCAATGGGTTCAAACATAGCAATGACTGTGATATTGGCCCAGGAACAGGAAATGTTTCATGCTGCTGTGCATAGAATTGCTATGATTTGGTATTGACTCAATAGCACCTAACAACAGCAAACAACTTTCTCTCTGCATTCTCTGGGCTCCAAGGATGAAGGTTGGAGAAGGACATGGTTGGAGCCTTCCCTTTTTAACACAGCCCTGAGACAGGGGTAAGTTGATTGTCACCATTTACTGACAGGGAAACTGAGGCTCCAGACTGTCATTAACTCTGGCCCTGTCTGATGCATACCACTGCTGGGGCCAGACTAGAACGTTGGTGGAAAACAATGGACCTGTAGGACTTGCCTTCTCCACAGAGTCTCAAGTGATTTTGGACGACCTCATCTGCCTGCAGAATATGAAAGCCTTCCAGTGTGGGGAAAACCCCAAGTCCAGTGGGGGACTCACATCTTGCCTGGAGAGCCGTGGTCCCTTGGGCAACTTCTCTGTTGGATTCTGTCCAGGAGCGAAGGCAGGTTTGGGTATGAGTGATTCTGTGTCTGAACATCTCCATCTCTCTGAAGTCTGACCCTCAGGGACTATTGGGAGAGAGATGGTGAGGCTGTCACATACCCCTCAGCCTGGCCCTGGTCACCCGGGGTCCCCGAGGGACAGAGAGCCTGACCCTCAAGGATTCCTGCACCAGGAATGGAATCAAATGTCATGGCCTTCTCCCATGTGTCACCAGAAAAGAACTGCTTCCTTAGGACCCTCCATCTCCTTGGTTTCCACCATCCCCACCATAACCCCAGAACTTCTAAGCTTGTGTCTGTAAACCAAGGGAAAAGAAAACAACCCGGCCAAACCTCAAGCTCATTACTCATAGAAACTAATTTTTAAATACACAACTCTAGCATAAATTTACATATAAAGAAGGATCTTGGTTGGGAAAAAAATCCTGTTATGATAACATTGTGGTTGTCATACAAAACCACAGGAGGCACATATGCAAAAGTTATGGTTGCCAAGCAACCCTAATTGCCCAGTTTAATGCCTAAGCAGATAGACTGATGGCTGGAATAAAGAGTGGGGAGATGTGGGCTTCCTCTACCAGAGTGGGGAGCATGGCTCATCCCTCACAGACAACACACACAAGGAGGACAATTATTAAACCGATGACAATATATTCCAAACTCTCCAACTCTGTCGCTGTACTTGTCACTGTTATTTGTGCTTAAAATAAGGATGTTGCAATCTTGTCTTCCCTTTATTATGATACATTTGTGAGCTTTTCAAAATGTGCAACTTGGAGTACAGGCTTCCCGTTACTGTAGGGCTGGGCTGGGACCACTATGCACCTGTGGTCCCTCAGTGAAGGAGCGATCTCGCTTGGGGTAGGTCAGCCAGGGTCATGGGCTTCCTTCTCAGCGGGAGACAGGCTCTGAGAAGCTACTCATGGCACCAAAAAGCCTTGACCCACTGCTGAAGACATTGTTCTGATTCACGACACACAAACTTCACTGCAATCAAGTCTATCTTGACACACAGCTACCCACTGTCACGTTTCTGAGACAGTCAATGCTTATTGGAACAAATTGTTGTTGTCAGCTGCCATTAAGCTGGCTCTGGATTCACAATGACTGTGTCCAGCTGAACACCATCCCCATGGTTGGCGATGGATTGGACGGTAGTGATTCATACGATTTTTTCCTTTTTTTATTTTACTAATTTTTTGTCGTTGCTGAGAATAAACACAGCAAAACAGACGGCCATGCAACAGCTCAACATGTAGGACTCTGTGATGATGTTCTTTGGGTGGCCCAACCATTGTCACCTTCCTTTTCTGAAGTGATCCCCACTCGACAACAAATGCACTGCTCCCTCGGTTCCCATCAGATCCTTAGTTACTGTGGTTAACTGGATCCCATGCTGTTGTTATGAAGCACCACCAAGTCAGCTCCGACTCATAGTGATCCCGGACACAACAGAACAGAACACTACCTGGTCCTGGCTTAGATTACAGCCCATTGCTGCTGCCACTGTGCCAAGTCCATCTCATTGGGGCCCTCCTGCTTTTCACTGGTCCCTCATGCCATCATGGCCAAAGCATTAAAGATGAAGCCTCGCTATCCTGGCTTCTAAAGAGAATTCTGGCTGGAATTCTTCCAAGACAGATTTGCTAATTTTCTGGCAGCCCAGGTTATTTTCAATATTCTTCACCAACACCATAATTCAAATACATCCATTCTTCTCAAGTCTTCCTTATTCATTTGCCAACTTTCACATGCATATGAGGTGATTGAAAATACTATGGCTTGTGTCAGGCACACCTTAGTCCTCAAACTGACATCTTTGCTGGTTAATACTTTGAAGATGCCTTTTACAGCTGTTATGCCTAATGCAATACATCCTTTGATGCTGCTTCCAGGAGCGGTTCTATGCACAACAGCATGAAACCCGGCCAGGTCCTCTCCCATCCACTTGTTACATTTGAGCTCATTGCTGCTAACACTATGTCAATTCATCTCATCGAGGGTCTTTTCTTTATCACTGACCCTCCACTTTAATCAAGCATGATAGCCTTCCCCAGGGACTGGTCCCTCCTGATAACATGTCTGAAGTATGAGTGATAAAGTTTTACCATTCTTACCTCAAAGAAGTATACTGGCTGTTATTCTTCCAACACAGATTTGTTTGTTCTTCTGGTGGTCCACAACTCAAATAATCCAATTCTTCTAAGACCTTCCTTATTTATTGTCCAACTTCCACATGCATGTGAGGCTATTGGTGTTGTGGATTAATGTCCTGGACTGCAATGTTGGTTTGAACAACAAGATTAGCAGTTCAATGTCACCAACCACTTCTTGGAAATCCTATACAAGGGCTCTATGGGTTGGAACCAACTTAACGACACTTAACAGCAACAACAAGGGTCAGGGGTACCTTGTTGTCCTCAAATTGATACCTTTGTTCTTGAACACTTTTAAAGAGGTTTTTGCAGCAGAGTTGCCCAATACAATATGTCGTTTGATTTCTTGACTGCTGCTTCTAAGAGTGTTGATGGTGGATCCAAGCAAAATGAAGTCTTTGACAACCTCAGTCTTTTCTCTATTTGTCATAATGCTATTTATTGGTCCAATTTGTGAGGATTTTAATTTTCTTTACTTTGAGGTACAGCTCATACTGAAGACTGGATTTGCTGTCTTTTACCTTCTTTCAGAAGTATTTGAAGTCCTCTTCATTTCCAGCAAGTAAAGTTGAATTATCTGCATATCTTAAGTTGCTAATGAATCTTTCTCCAATCCTGATGCCATGTGCTTCTTCATATAATCCAGTTTTTCAGACTATTTGCTCAGCATACCGATTTTGCCCATAGAATATTTTGAGGCTTTCATTTTTCATCAGTTCTTTCAGTTCTAGAAATGCTGAACGGTTTTCCCTTTGGGTTTTCTAACTCCAGGTCTTTTTGCACATTTCATTATAATACTTGACTTTGTCGTCTCAAGCTGTTCTTTTAAATTTTTTGTTCAGTTTTTTGACCTCCTCATTTCTCTCAATTACTTAAGTTTCTCTAAGTTCATTTTCAGGTTTCAGAGTCTCTTCTGATGTACCTTTTGGTTTTTTCTTTCTTTCCTCTCTTTTAAAGTGAACTTATGTTTTCTTCATGGAAGATGCTGTTGATGCCATCCCATACCTCTTCTGGTCTTCAGACGTTCATGTTTAATGCTTAAAATTTGTTTGGGGTGTGGTCTCTAAATTCAGATGAAATATTCTCAAGGTCATATTTTGGCTGTGGTGGACTTGTTTTCACTTTCTTCAGCTTCAGCCTGAAGTTGCATGTGAGCATTTGATGGTCTGTTCCACAGTCTGCCCCAGTCTTGTGTTGAATAACAGCATTGAGTGTCTCCATTTTTTCACAGATGTAGTCAATTCTATTTTTGTGTATTCCATCTGGTGAGGTCCACATGTATGGTCACCTTTTATGTTGTTGAAAAACAGATTTTTGCAATGAACGAGTTGTTGGTCTTGCAAAATTCTATCATGTAATCTCCAGCTTCATTTGTATTACCAAGACTGCATTTTCCAACATGGATCCTTCTTCTTTGTTTTCAATTTCCACGTTTCAATCACCAGTAATTATCAATGCATCTTGAGTGCATGTTTGATCTATATCAGACTGAAGAAATTGGTAGAATTCTTCAATTTGATTATTAGTGGCTTTAGTGTTTGGTGTGTGAATTTGAATAATAGTCATATTAACTGGTCTTCCTTATAGGCAAGTGGATAGTATCCTATCACAGACAGCATTGTATTTCAAGACAGGTCTTGAAATGCTCTTCTTAATGATGAATGTGATACCACACCTTCTTAATCTGTCATTCTTGGCATAGTAGGCATAGTTGAACCTCTGACTGGTTCAACACTGGTCCATTTCAGCCTAGGATATCATTCTTTATTTGTTTCATATCATTTTTGATGCTTTTCAATTTTCCTACATCCATACTCTGCACATAAGGAGACTAGGGTGAGTCTATACAATAAGCTGGACTACGAACCACAAGGATGATAGTTCAGGCCCATCAGCTGTTCCCTGGGAGAAAGTTGAAATTTTCTGTTCTTGCAAATATGCACAACCTAGGAAACGCAACACAGGGTCGTCATGAGTTAGAACCAACTCAAAGGCACTTAACAACAACAGCAACACTTACACACACCTTGTTCTTGATGTTGTTAAGTGCTGTTGAGTTGATTCCGACTCATAGTGACTCTGCACAGGATTTCTAAGGAGCAGCCAGTGGGTTTGAACTACCGACCTTGAGGTTAGCAGTCCAGTGCTGATCCTGCAGCTCCACACACAGGGACTCCATTCAAACGCACAGATAACCAATAGTAATACGCCACAACTTGCCCATGTATTTTCTTAATACAAAATTTTAAATTTCTTTCTTTTTCAGTGCAGAGTCAACTTCTAATGTTCCAAAAGGAGACAATCGCCTTCAGAATTCTATCAGTGCTGTCATGGCATAAAACAAAACTCAAGGAAAACCTGCATTTGTGAGTGTGTGTGACAATGATGCCTATCCTGTATCTTGTCCAACCTGAGAAAGCTGGTACCTCTGTAAGACAGATCCGTGTCAGAGAAGAAAGATGCAAATATTTTCCTCTAAGTGGAAAGAATGAGCCGCGGTAAACCTGCCTTCTGTCACTGGCGAACACCTTGTAAGACCTGGAACAACCAGACTGTCCCGTTGAGTTCCAGCTCTCACAGCTTTCTCCTTTCACATCTGCATTCTCAGAGAGGAGACTGTGGGCCCAGCGATTGGTGCACACACTTCTGTGGTATGCGTTATATGTGACTCACACTGACTCATACATCTTTCAGTCGAAGAATGAATGGGCTGGGCTGTCATGGGCGGGGGTCCTACCTGTTCACTGAGGTGAATTCAGGGGCCTGCTACACAAGGTCTGACCTTATAAGAGGTGCACATGTCCCCTGCTTTCATAATGTCTTAAGTGCTGAACTGTTCACCCACCAGCCGCTCCAGAGGAGAAAGATGAGGCAGTTCATTTCCAGAAAGATTACAGCCTTGGAAACCTGATGGAGAAATCCCACTCAATCCTGTAAGGTCACTGTGACTTGGAATCGACTTTATGGCAGTGGGTTTGAGTTCTGGTGTTCCTAAGGATCCGTCCTGGTGTGGTGCTGTGGGACAAAGCACTCTATCCTAAGGTACGTTTGAAGCACACAGTCAGTGGTTCAGACTCACCAGCGATTCCTTGAATCAGAACCGACTCCGCTGTACTTAACTACAACAAGGTTCCCTCCAGAGCTGTCTATCCTTCACTCGGTACTTCCTCCTGCACTTTGTCTGTATCTGCTCCTAATGTGTTGATC
Organism: Chrysochloris asiatica; assembly: GCF_000296735.1. Lineage (NCBI taxonomy): Eukaryota > Metazoa > Chordata > Mammalia > Afrosoricida > Chrysochloridae > Chrysochloris > Chrysochloris asiatica. The sequence continues at coordinate 6,687,046 of NW_006408623.1, read as the reverse complement.
GCAACTCCTTGAGAAACAAGATGACTTCTTTTTTCCCAGGGGCCTCCCTTCCTTGACATATAAGTCAGATGAGCCATTTCAGTGTATTTTCTCCATTCCACCTTTGAAGTTTTCATGTTGCTTTTGCAAAATACAGATGGATCTGGGAGGAAAGGGTGAATGGAGGTTGCAGCCCCCCCGAGTGTGTCCGGCAGCCATGGTCCAAAGTGAAGGTGATCAGGGCAGGGAGAGAAAATCAAAGGAAACTTATGAGATAATGCCCAAGACAGATTGTCAATAGCATGCAGAAAGGCCACAGGCTGGTCAGAGGGGCTGTTTGGAGCAGAATTTTGATTAAAGAAGACATTGTAGGCAGAGACTGGGGCAGACAGACCATCAGAACAGCACATGGTTTAAGATGAGTAAATGGGAGTCTGAGAGTGGAGGGGGGCTGTCAAGACAGGAAATGGCCCTTGCACCAGATAGGCTAGTTGTTGTCATGTCCCTAGAGCTCAGCAGGACAGAGGAGCACAGGGGAGTCTAGGACCCAGGAGCTGGGCTGCAGTCCCCCTGCCCCTCTGATCAGACACCTCTCCTGTGCATTGCACCTGAGGCTCACTGTGGCAGTGTGACTGCCGTTCCTCACACGCCTCCCACAGCCCACTGGGTCCAGGTAAGTAGAGACCCAGAAGAGAAGAACCTGTTGTAGAAATCTGAGTCTGAAAAGACGCCATGGTGTGGAAACTTCTAGAAACAGTGTTGTATGCTGAATCCCTGCTGAGGAAAGATGAACACTTTCATCTTGATCTTCTGGTCCCTGGTGACAAATCGGTACAGCACACAACTTCAGACTAAAGGTTCCAGGTTTGACTTCACTCAGAAGAAAGGAAGAAAGGCCTAGGAATCTACTTCTGAAAAATGAGTTCTGTGAAACACAGCTCTCCTCTGACACCCGGGGGCCTCTGTGAGTCAGGGCAGACTTGGCAGAAGTGGGTCTGGTTACGAGCTGTTTTTGCCAACTGAACCCTGGAAGGGAGCTTGGTGGCACAGGGATCCGAGCATCCAGCTGCTAACCAAGAGGTTGGCAGTTCAAACCCACCAGCTTCTCCTCAGGAGAAGGATGTGGCAGTCTGCTTCTTTAACAATGAGAACTTTGGGGTCACTGTCAGCATGGAGTCACTTTGCTTTGGTCCCCAGAAGATGGTCATTGTCCCAGTGGAGGTTCTGACACAGTGAAGCACCAAGTCCAGGTCACGTCCCCACCTGCGACCCTGTGTTTCATCCTCTTACCAAGGAAGGTGACAGACTGAAGGGCAAGGGGCACGGCTGAGCTACCCCAGTCAAGGGCTGCACCCTAACCTCTGCCCACGCCCTGGGATACAGTGTGGGTGCTGGCTCCCTGTAGGTTGTTGGGTGGGGTCTGAGCAGCAGGGATAGACTGTAGTGACCATTCGCCTTTCTAAAGCCACCCAGTGTGTGAGGTCTGCTGTATGTCACCTGAGAACTGGGGTCACCCCCCCTATAGACTTCCCCCAACACCAGATTTTTGTAATCAAGTATAACGCGGTGGTGTCACTAGGCTGTGTGTCACCCAGAGGGTAACTCACAGTGGCACTCCTCCACTTTCCATGTGTTTTGTTTGTTTGTTTAATGTGACTCTAAAATTGCCATTCCCATTTGTCACTGAATGTCATGGCAGTAAACCTAACCAAACCAAACACAATGACATCGAGTCATTTTGGACTCCTAGCAGCTCTACTCAGGGTTTCCCAGTTTATAAATACTTCTAGGGACAGACACGTATCTGATGGGTTTGAACCGCAGTCTTGTGGTTACCAGTCCAATGCTTAACCCACAGTGTCACCAAAAACTGGCTGCAGCCTTCCTTACATTGACGGGGAGTAGCCAGAGGTTCCAGCTGGGTTCAGAAGAGAACACGGAAAATTGATCTCATTGCTGCTATCACATGGATCTTGATTGAAGGCAGAGAATTCCAGAAAGATGCTGACCTGGGCATTAATGACTATGCAAAGACTTTTGACTGTGTGGATCATGACAAGCTCTGGACAACATTGTGAAGAATGGGCATTCCAGGACACTTCATCGTGTTCATGAGGAACTTGTACATAGACCAAGAGGTAGTCGTTCCAACAGAACAAGGGAACACCAACTGCTTTAAAATAAGGAACGATGTGTGCCAAGAATATATTCTTTCACCACATTTATCAATCTATGTGCTGAACCACCAGCTTCTTCATTAAGCCATTGTGCATTCTAGCTCCTCCAGGATGGTGCAAGAGAGCCAGACAAGACTGGGAGAATGTTGGTCAGAGGAGGAGGGCTAGGCGGTGCTCTCTGGCCACCATGCCCTCATCCCGCTCCCTACTGAGTCCTGTCCATTGGACACAAGCACCCAGCACAGAGGAGCAAGTGCCTAATCACAACTGAGTAGTGGGAGAGTTCATGTGGGAGGGTCTTCCTATAGCATGGAATTGGGCCTGGGGGAGTGCTGGAGCAACAGAAGAGAGGCTGCCTTTTGTCTGTGGGCACCTGGCCTGGCTCTGCCTGCATGAGGCCCACTGACCACAGGAACCCTGGGCCTCGTCCATCACTCTCCCTTCAGTCCTGCCATAGCACCCTGCGTGGAAGGCAGAACCTCTGACCTTTGTTAACAAATGTTAGCATGGAGTGGTTGGCAGCTGTAGTGGTGTCTCCCCAAAGTGGCATTGATGTGGCCCTCTGTAATACCCAGGCAGTGGACTGACCCCTGCGGGCTTGCCGGGAAGGAAGTGAGAGACAGCATTTTGGGGGCTGGGGAGGGAAATAAGGACAATTTATTATTTCCCTGTTGCATTGAGTAAACAGACCTTGAGATAAATGACCAGAGTCCGCAGCCAGCCAAATGCAAAACCCTCACGTGACCACAGCTTATAATGAACATATGCTGGCCTGAGCTCCCTCCTCATTTTGGGTCTGCTAGGAACTTCCCATGCACTTGGGAATATTGACTCATGGCCTAAATAGTAGAAGAAGAATTAGAATAATTACTGGGAAGGCCAGATCAAATATCAGAGCCTCTTCTATTACCATCTTGATTATCTTTACTTTTATATTATTTTTGGAATGCTTTTAAATGAACCAAACAGTGGTACTTTGCATCTAAACGATTTACTTGATATCCTTTTGAATCATGAGCAGCCCATGCAAACGAATAACCATCCTTAGTCACAGGTCTGTTCAAGAATGGATGTCACAAATGTGAAGACTCTAATTCAGGGCACACACAGACTAGCAAACATTTTGAAAATTATACAAACAAAAGTAGACAAAATAGATGATTGGGACATACTAAAAATTAAAAACTTATGTGTATCAAAAGATTTCAACAAAAGAGTAAAAAGGGAGCCCACAGAATGGGAAAAATATTTTGCAATGACACATCAGAGAAGGAACTCGTTTCTAAAATATATAGGACACTACCCCCTCTCTACAAGAAAAAGACAAATAACCCAATTAAAAAATGGGCACAGGACAAGGACAGACACTTCACCAAGGAGGAGATCTGGGCAGCCAACAAACATATGAAGAAATGTTCATGATCACTAGCCATTAGAGAGATGCAAATCAAAACAACAATGAGATATTATCTCACACCTGCAATAACAACAATGAGATATCATCTCACACCAACAATAACAGTAAAGATCAAAAAAGCAGAGGACAAAAATGCTTTTGAGGCTGTAAGAGACTGGGACGCTCCTGCATTGCTGGTGGGATTGCAAAATGGTCCAACCACTCTGGAAAGCAATATGGTGCTTTCTCAGAAGGTTGGAAATAGAAATACCTTATGATCCAGCAATTCCTCTACTTGATATTTACCCACAAGAAATATGAGCCACAACATGAGAAGATATATGCACACCAATGTTCATAGCAGTAGTATTTACAACAGCAAAAAGATGGAGACAGCCTAAGTGCCTATCAATGGAAAAATGGGTAAACAAACTTTGGTATATACTCACAATGGAATATTATGCTACCTTGAAGAACAACAAGGAAGTTGTAAGCTACCACACAACATGGATGAACCTTGAGGACATTATGTGGAGTGAAATTAGTCAGTCACAAAAGGAGAAATACTGCATAGGACCACTAATGCAAAAGATTAAGAAAAAATACTCACACTAAAAGGGGAAAAATAAATTATTTGCTTGTTACCAGGGTTTATGGGGTGGGATGAGGGGAGGGAAGGGAAGGTGGAGCACAGGGTAGGGAATAGGCACAGGATAGCTTGGGTGTGTGTGGGGCGGGTGGCAATCCACAAGAAAGGGGAAAGGAATAGAAGAATAAGGCGGATGGGAGAAGAGTTAGGCAGATTTGTATGGGCTAAATGGAACAGAGATAAATAATGATGTATGCACAACCTTGGAACAACATGCCTCTGAGATACAGGGATTGTGGCATGGTTTGAAGGGGTAAAAGGAGGGAAATAATGTTAAGATGAAGATGCCTGGCTGTCTTTTGAATCTTGGTTTCCCTTGGCTACCATTGTAAAATAGACACTTGAAGGGGAGAGAAAGAAATAACCAGAAACATCACCACAGAAAGCTTGTAAGTCTGTCTTCAGACTATAACATATTGGAATACCTAAAATGGGGCTACAACGTGCACAGTGAAGGATGCTTCCTGTGGAGCCTTTGCATTGCATAAGACCATTGGTGGAATCCTGAACCACACCTAGAATCTTCTGAGGTGGGAAATTTCCACTTGAAAGGACAAGCAGACCAACCTGGAGCAACCAGTAAAACAGAAGATACTTCCTTGAAAGAAAGACTGGCAGGAAAAATCAAAAACAATAGCGGCAGTCCGATTGACTACTATAAGAACATGCACATGTTCTGCTCAGGAGTCATCAAGGCAAGTGGGTCTCCTCAGGGCAAACCCCCTTTCCAAGACTAAAACTAAATGGGAATACACGAGCAGACATATGGACTTGCTGGTGACCACGTTGGTCACCAATTAGGGGAAATGGGGGGGAAAGCAATGACGTTATAAGCTAAGTCCAACCACAATCAATAGACTCCTGTGAACCTGGGTGGAGACCTGATTGGCCAGCAGTATGGCAGACAAGACCTGGGGACTCCTGAGCCCAGAAACAGTGACATGGCCACAGAGGACTAGAGAGGCGAGTGAAGCCTCCAGCTGTTATAAACTGAGGGGAGATGCACAAGAACACCCATACTTGTATATAGTACCCACTGTTACCTGGCTTCAATGGCTGGATGATCAGAATTCAACTAGAAGAGGCAAGAAGAGGGAAAAAAGAGTAATCTGCTATAATTTGATGAACTTGACCACTACTTATGGATGTAGTAGCTCAAAAGAGGGAAAAAAATCTTTATAGCAAGGATCATTCCCACCCCCTTGACACACAGGATTGACAGGGATGGGCAACTTAGACATTGAGTACCCAAAATGGCGGGGGTGGGTGGGTGGAGGCTACAAAGGCAAGAAGTGACTAGCTTATAAGCTTTAAACAGGAGCCTAGATCCACAGGTCATGAGGGAAGGTAGAATCTCCACTGAGTGGCTTTCAATCTTCTTGGATGGGGCTGATGAAGAGAGATAGGTATGGGACTCTTGTGGCTCAATAGTGAATATTTGTTATCAGGACTGATTGTGAGGGTTGGGAATGTAAAGGTAGACATTTTGTAGCAAAAGGAGGGGAGTGGTTGACTTCGCAGTCCAGGGGTGGAGGTACCTGGGACCATCAAGGGAGAAGAGTGGAGTGCGGGACCCTATCCAGAGAAGCAGTGACACCAGAGATGGAGGCAGAGACGATGACATGGAGAGATGGAGCAGCTGGGGACTCTGGACTCAGGGAGGGGCAGTGTGCTGAAGACCGGGGGACAGGCTTGCAGGGTATACTCTTTGGTTGTTTGATGATGCTTGGAGGGGATTGTAATCATTGCAATGAAATGAAATATGATAGGATGGATGTAAAGCTAATGTTCCCCCATGTAAACTCTCACATAATTCACAATAAAAACTTGAAACAAAAGAATGGAAGTCACTTTTGTGCCGGTGTATTTTTTTTTTTTTTTCTTTCTCCTAGATCAGACTTGCCAACGGCCACCTGAGAGCTGGCAGATTGGCTCATGAGTCTACTGGGAGCTATGCTCAAGACTTGAACCTCTCTCTACTTCCTCCACTCAGCTGTTTTCAGAGGAGTGAAGCAAGAAAGATTAAAATGCAGATGGAGGGCCCCACACTGAGCTTGACTGTCCCATGGCAGGCAGTCATGAGAAAAAAGCTCAAGTCACCAGACTGGCCTCCTTGTGGAAGGGCCTTGGGGGCTTCTGGAACACACAGCCTTGTGACGCCAGAGCCAGAAGAAGCTCACGTTTTCTCACTGAGAAGCTGTGCAGGGAGGGACCTGGGATATGGTGAGGTGAAGGGGTGGCTGGCCTTCATGCTGAGCTAAAGCACACTGGGTAGAGCTAAAGCACACTGGGTACAGCTGTCCCTTAACTGTGTGTGACCCTGTCCTCTTATTTGTAGGTGAGGGAGGTGACACTGTGTACCCATGCAGTTATGTGAGTTGCACATTCAACAGAGCTCCTGGCACAGAATGAAGAATAAGAGGTTAGCACGTGGACACGGGCCTCTCGTCACATCCTTCAGCCAGGAAGAACAGATCCATGAACAGTGTCCTCACCACACATGTTAGCATGTGGACACGAGGCCTCTCGTCACATCCTTCAGCCAGGAAGAACAGATCCATGAACAGTGTCCTCACCGAACATGTTGGCATGTAGACACAGGGTCTCCCTACACATCGTTCTTTCAGGAAGGACAGAGGCAGGTAGGGCATCCACACACAGGGTGAGCCCCTCTGTCTCCTGTCCTGGCATTCTCCATGGCACATGTGCAAGGCTCCATCTTTTATATTTTTTTAATTGTTGTAAAAATATGTAGGTAACACAGCATTTGTATATTCTACCCTCTCACTGGTACAATTCAATGAAACCCATTCCATCAGTCATGTTGTACAACCACCACCCACTCCTGTTACTGTGGTTCCACACCAGAAACGGATACTCAACGCCACCAAACGTTGATTTCCCTCCAGACACAGAAAGGGGAAAGGGTTGCAAATGCTCTTTCTCTTTGAAAGCATAAAGCAAGGCAGGCTGGTTGTAGACACCTGACACATTCTACGTATAGGATGCTGCCAAGCACAGGCCCAAAGGTGTGCAGGTGCAGGGTCCTGGAATAGATCCAGGTTCCCTGTCTAGGCATCGGAGTGGTGGATGCCCAGGATAGGGGGGATTGTGTGTTGGGTATGCCAACATCAGTGAAATCTATGCATGGGGTTGCCTGCAGCCCACCAGGGCTGGGAGGCTCCCACACTGATGCAGAGGCTTTGGGACGGCAGGCCCTCTGCATCAGGTCAGACATGCATGTTGTTGTTGTTGTTGTTAAGTGCCTTCGAGTCGGTTCCTACCCATAGCGACCCTGTACAGGGTTTCCGAGGGTGTAAATCCTTACGGGAGTAGAAAGCCTCATCTTTCTCCCTCGGAGCAGCTGGTAGTTTTGAACTGCTGACCTTAAGGTTCGCAGCCCGATTCATAACCACTACGCTACCAGAGCTCCTTTCAGACATGCATAGGGCCTAGAATACTCCTTAGGAGAGAGAGTGGTGAGACTCCATCTCCTATACTTTGGATGTGTTGCTAGAAGGGGCCAGTCTCCGGAGAAGGACATCATGCTTAATAAATGGAGGGTCAGCAAAAAAGCGGAAGACCCCAATGAAATGGATTGGCACAGTGGCAGCAACAATGGGGTGAAGCATGATAAGGGGGTGATGATGATGATGGTAGTGTTGTTCTTGTGTAACAGGGAAGCTGTTTGTCAGGGTGACGCCATGACACCTACCAGCAGAAGGTGGGCATTCGATCATCCACCCTGCAGATAGCAATGTCCCAGGGGTGGGACATCTCTCATAGAGGGTTCCCCTCCAATGATGCCAAGGTGCCAGGAGGAATGACTCTCCCATCCCCCTGCAGGCTCAGAGAGAAAGATGGCAGAATGAAGCAGCCATCAGCATGTCACCAGTGTCTTTAAATATTCCTCCTCCTCATTTTCTGATAATTAATAATATGCATCAATAATGCCAAGCTTCACACCAGTATCTCCTACAAACTTGACAGACTCCTGCAGTTTCTCGGTTGAGTTTGTTTTTTTCCTGGATACATCAGGGATAAGGCAGAGCCAGGCTGCAGCCACATGAACCTTGGTAATGTGGTGAGCATCAGACGAAGGGGCCCTCCCGGTTAACAGACCAGTGAGCTGCTGCCACAGCCCAGTCGTTGGGCATTTTGAAGGCACCGATTAGTTCTCAAGGTTAATCAAGCATCGGCTTGCAGCCTGAAATCTTCATGTGCCCCTTCCCGCGGACACTCTGCATTTCTTTTCAAGACCTGCTTAGGGATGCAGATGACATGGGCCGCCAGAGTGGAGGCCCACACGGAGCCCAAAGCTTCTGCGTTTGAGAGACTCCTAAATGAGAACTTAGTATCAACCTGTCATTCTTCCGTAATTATCCACAGCCAGGACGTGCACCATTGTTTCCATATCATTTGGAATGACACAAGGTAGATCTTACCTCGTTTGTGTATCACGCACAGCAAATGCTGCAGTCGAGCCCCATCCGTCTGCATTTCGACAGAGGCAGAGGTCTGACAGAGATTTTCTGAGCGATTATGAAGCACTTATTAGTAGAAATTGAACCAATTCACCCCCCCGCCCGCCATCACTTGCGTCTTCAGAATCATTATTTCTACAAATTCTCTGCATCTTCCCCAAATCCCTGGGCATGCTGTCTAAAAAGATCACTGGCTGCTGACAGTATTATCATCCGGGTTAACACCGCTCCTTCCTCAGTGGTGCCAGGACAGGGTGGGAGAGAGACTGCTCAGCATGTCACTGCAGTGTCCATTCACATATGCACACGTGTGTGATGTAAACACAGTCACGTGAGAGAGAGTGTGCTTGTCACACAAAATGTATGAGAGAACATGCATGCATGCCTTTGTGTATAGCACACACATGCACACACACACAATATTGCATGCACATGTTTGTATGCATATGGTGTGCACATCTGCCTGTATGTGCATGTTACAAAAGCAAAATACGAAAGACATATATTTGTCTGTATATATGTCTGTACGCATTTGTGTGAATGAGGTAGTTTAAAACATTTTCTATAAAAATTTAACCTTCATTTCATTCCATCTTCCTATAAAATTTTGAAGTCCTCTTATATCAGTATATGTGTGTCCATCTGTACTTGTGTTTATGGTATGTATGTTATATATGTGCATTTGTGTGTGAGTATATATATATGTGTGTGTGTGAGAGAGAGAGAGATTATCTGTCTATTTGTGTTCTTATGGTATGTATATATGCATATGCTATGTTACTGCATTTGTGTGTATGTATATGTGTGTGTGCATTTGTGTGTGTGTGTGTGTGTATGTATGTGTCCATCTGTATGTGTGTTTATGGTATATATATATATTTATGCATATGCTATATATATGTGTGTGTGTGTGTGTGTGTATATATATATAAAAGATGAGGAGGCTTTCTAAAGGATTTACAGCCTTGGAAGCTCTACACAGAGTTGCTATAAATCCAAGATTTCTGAGGCTGTACTTTCTTATGTGAGCACACAGCCAAAACAACAACAACAAAATCAGTTTAAACTGCAAGGTTGGTGGTTCAGACTCACGAGTCTCTCCTCGTGAACTCTACACAGTCACTGTGAGTCAAAATACACTGGGCGGAACTTATATATGTGTGGGTGAATATATCTGGTAGCATAGTGGTTACGAATCGGGCTGCGAACCTTGAGGCCAGCAGTTCGAAACTACCAGCCGCTCCGCGGGAGAAAGATAAGGCTTTCTGCTCCCGTAAAGATTTACAGCCTTGGAAACCCTGTACAGGGTTGCTATGGGTTGGAACCGACTCGATGGCACTTAACAACAACGTATATACACATACGTGTATATGTATATAAGTTGTTTGTTGTTAAGTGCTGTCAAGTTGGTTCCAACCAATAGCGACCCTGTATAGGGTTTCCAAGAAGCAGCTGGTGAACTTGAACCACCAACCTTGTGGTTCAAACCGACTTTGTAGTTGACACCAAGACTCAGATAGATACAGATAGACAGACAGAGAGAGACAGACAGAGAGAGCAGAGAAGAGAGAGAGAGAGGGAGAGAGAGAGAGCAGAGAAGAGAGAGAGAGAGAGAGAGAGAGAGTTGGAGAGTTGGATAGGCTGACTTCTGGCATGGCACTGGTGGATCAGTACTGGCTTCGAACCACAAGGTCAGTAGTTCAAACCTACCAGCTGGTCTTTAGAAACAGTGTACAGGATTGCTATGAGTCAGAACCGACTCTACAGCACTTAATAACAAATATATACATATATAATTATGTTTATGTGTGTTTGTTGTGCATCCACAAATACAAGAAATTGTATATGTGTGTATGTGTGTATATGTTTCAATATGTATTTGTATATATGTATGTGAGTGCACCTATGTGTCTGTATGCATATATGACCAGACTTCAAATTTGAATTAAAATATTATGCCATTTTTCCATAAACTTTTGAAGCCCCCAGTTACTGGTGTGTATGTGTGTGTGTGTGTGTGTGTGTGTGTGTGAGTGTGAGTGTATTGCTGTAAAAATTCTGAGAGAGTTCTGACTCATAACGACCATGTATAGGGTTTCCAAGGAGACATTTGTGGGTTTGAACCTACAACCTTGCAATGAATAATTTTGTGCTTATGCTACAGTGCCCCATGAGGATTTTATATATGTGTACACAAATGTGTATCTACACATATATGTATATATGCCCCACGAAGGTCACTATGACTAGGTACCGATTCTATGGCCTATAACAGCAGCAATAAAAACATGTATAAACAAGCCGAAGGAAAGCCCAAACATACTGCCTTCAAGTCAACTGCTGCTCATAACGACCCTGCGTACGATTTCTGCAGGTGGTGGGTTTCAACTAGAGACCCTGTGTTTAACATCCTGTGTATATCCTGCAGTGCCACATGTTTGTTTGTGTGTGTGCATGTCTGTGCGCGCACACACACACACACACGTTATAAACACATGTATGTATACATGTGTGTATGACTATGTGCCTGAATGCATGTATGTTTGCATATACCTCAGTGTATCTATGCTGTATGCATATATGTGCATGTGGGTAAGTATGTATGCACATATGTGTGTCTGTATGTTTGTGTTTGTGCTCAAATATATTTGTATGCGTATGCATTTCTTTATATTGATGTTTGTGAATGTCCAGAGTTTATGTATATGTGTATGTATATAATGTGTATGTGTGTATAGTTGTTATGTGCTGTGGAGTCAGTTCTGACTTATAGTGACCCTGTGCAGGTTTCCAAGACTGTAAATCTTTATGGAAGCAGAAAGCCTCATCTTTCTTGCACGGAAGAGCTGGTTGTTTTGAATTGCTGACCATGAGGTTAGCAGCCCAATTAGTAATCATTACACTACCAGAGCTACATATTAGCTTCATATTATAT
>NW_006408623.1:6665857-6674310 GCF_000296735.1 Chrysochloris asiatica | reverse complement strand
TGCAGCCAGAGTGCTCCTTGGAGGCCAGGATGGCTAAGCTTCGTCTCTCATACTTTGGACATATTGTCCTGAGGAAACAGTCGCTGAAGAAGGATGTCATGCTGTGTAAGGTGGAGGGTCAGAGAAAAAGAGGAAGACCCCTAATGAGATTGATTGGCCAGGTGGCATAATTGATGGACTCAAGTGTGGCAGCGGTAGTGAGGTTGGCTCAGGATCGCACATTGTTTCGTTCTGCTGTGCATGGGATCGCTATGAGTTGGTTCCAACTCGATGGCACCTGACAACAATATATATATATATTTGTTGTTATGTGTAATTGAGTCGATTTCCACCCATAGCGACCCTGTATAGGGTTTCCGAGGAGCTGCTGGTGAGCTTGAACCACCAACCTTGCAGTTTACAGCACCACACCAGGATCTGTAAATATATATATACATACACATGTATGCACATGTGTATAAATGTACGCATGCACCTTTGTCTGATTTGTGTATGTGTGCATGTCTGCATCTCTGTGTGTATCTATATGTATATATGCACACATATTTGTACACATGTAAATATATGCATACACATCTGTCTGATTTGTGTATGTGTGTATGCCTGCGTCTCTGTGTGTGTATGTATATATGCACACATATCTGCACACATGTATAAATGTATGCATGCACATCTGTCTGTCTTTGTGTAAGTGTGCATGCCAGTGTCTCTGTATGTGTATATATGCACATAGCCATACCTGTCTGTACGTGTGCATATATATGTGTTTATACGTGCGTATTTGTATGCTCATGTGTGTCTGTATGTGTCTGCATATATATGAGTTTTGAGAACAGAACAAATGCATGGAGACAGGTCCACTGCTCATTACGTGTTTAAATTTGCCTTCCAAAGAAAATGATAGACTAAAAAAAGCTCAAATGTGGTAGCAGAGGAAAAACAGGATTTGGAATGTTCTCAGCTGCACTGTATTAATGCCTTGCTTTTATAATTAGTCATGTTCGCGTTGTAAAAATGCCTCTTGCCCGAGTGGGGCACCAGCTCCCCGTGCTCTCAGAGCAGGGAGTGGGCTTCTGTCTCGAGGTCACCTGTGTCCTGTGGCCTTCCATTTCCAAGACGTCAGCACTGCTGCTGTTCAGGTCTCGGGCTCCAGTGTCTCTTTGTTGACACCTCAGCTCCCTGACTGGTCGGACCTGGCTGCCTGCTGCAGAGGCCTCCTTTGTCTTCTGGCCTGTGTCACGTGTCCGCCTCGGGACTCAGCCTGGCTCTGCCCCTTGTTCTGAGCTCTGGGGAGGTGTGGCCCCATTCAGGTGTGCAGCCATGCCCACAGCCCCCCTATCCTGCTGTGCCACCCCAGTAGGCCTCTGGCCAAGTAGACCTGGTTGGGACCTTAGGCAACCCTGTCCTGCCACATCCCCAGGCTGCTCCCCAAGAAGCAAAGCTTGAGCTTCAGAAAGTATGCCCATTTTCTGAGGGGTCCCACAGGAGTGCCCTGGGGAAGCTCCCGAGGAATATGGAATTAAGTTCGAGTGGCATCATTATCCTCAATGATTGCTTACAACATGCAAACTGCTGTCCCCGCAAGCTGGGCTTCAGAGCTTCAATTAAGACCTCATTCCCACCAGGGTCCTGACTGTGGTCCTGACATGTCACCTTCTCTCCATGGCTCCGGTCAAAGTCTCCCTGTCCCTTACAGTCATATGTTACCTAAGCTCAACTGCTGCTTTTCCTTCCATCCTGTCTATACCCTTTGCTCACTGCCCCTCTTCAGGTAAACCTGTGGGTGGCAGGTCCACATCTGGCACAGGTGCTAGGGTGCAGATCTAGCTGGCCTTCCCTGTCTGTATATTGTAGAGTGGCTCATGGGGAAGGCAGGGACGCTGGCATAAAAGTGTCTCTGACCCCCGCATGCTTGTTGACTCTGAGCATGCTTCCTGATACTGATGCCACATTAGAGCTAATGGGCACCAACAGCCACTTCTTGGTCCCTGAAAGAAACCGCAGTCATCATTTATGAATCTTTGTTGTTTATGGGTTCCTGAGTATCTCTTGCTGAGAAATTGGGGGCTAAGAATGCCTTTCAAGGAAGAAACCAAATGCAGGACACTCCTAGAGGTTGTTGTTGTTGTTGTTAAGTGCAGTCGAGTCGGTTCTGATTCATAGTAACTCTGTACAGGGTTTCGAAGGAGCAGCTGGTGGATTTGCACTGTCAACCTTGTGGTTTACAGTCCAGTGCTGAACCTACATTGTCACACCTAGAGTTTACCGACAGTCTAATGTCAAACTATGGACTCCTGGTTGGCAATTCAAATCCACCATCTGCTCTTTGGAAATACTATACAGGGTTGCAACTCAATGGCACTTAACAATAACAACAACAACAAAAATGTCAAAGTATATTTTTAGACACATTTTCTTAAGGAAATCACACATACACACACACACACACACCATTAACAGAATAGGGAGAAATTGAAGCTACAGCTCCATCCTTGGGTTTCTGCCACTGGGAAACTTAGTCTAAAATCACCCAAAGTCCGGGCTGCCTGTGAACTGTGCCAGGTGTCTGAGCTGACATAGGTACAGTGTTGTTCTAGTGAGAATTTGTGGAACACCGCAGCCCTCTGCTTCTTCTCTTTAGATACGGAAGATCTCACCATTCAAGAAGGAGAAGAGGAATCAAACACCCCCAACTGTGGGCATGACTTTTTGGGGTGAGATTCAGGAGGCCCCATCTGTCCCCCGCACTCCCCTAAACCATAGCTGCCCTTGGGAGCCCTGGCCCAGGCTTCAGAGAAAAAGAATTAGCACTTCATTTCCAGGACTGTCACACCCCACCTTAATGAGTACTTAAAAGAGATGAATGTGCAGGAAATGAAAAGATTTATTTGAGAGATTTAAATAATCTCTCTCGGCTGTTTCTAAGAGGACGCACTCTGTTCCCACTCATGATATTTTCCTGTTATTTCTGATAACATCCGATAGAAGTTTCCCGGCTTGTCATGTCTTTGTGCAAAACATGTCTTGGGTATTGGAGCTTACGGGGGGTGTGATGGTTGTGGAAACAAGGCAAAACGGGATGCTGTCACCTCCAGATCACAACCATGCCAATTAAGGTATTTAATGACACCTCAGCACACAAACAACTAAATAAATATCTCGTTAATTTCCTTTCTTAAAAATTAACCGCAGCACAGACCTGGCGTATTTTATGGTACACTAAAAAATCCTTGCCAGAGTTGTACCTCCGTCTGTTACAATCAGCCATGAAGTACATCACAAAGGTAATGCGGGTTTAAGAAGGAACTACTGCAGAATGTATATTTTCATTATCAAAAACGTTAAGCCATCTATCCTGAGGAGTCAGAATCATCATTAATGGCTGGGAATTTATGGCGCCAGATCTTAAACTAATGTGAATGTCTCCAGGTGTTACTAATGGCTTCCGTGAAATGTACCAGTATCTGAGACTTGTACTAAATCGGAGGTAATAGTCGGACGCTTAATCTCGACAGATGAGGAGCAATTTAACTGACACGTTGATTGGATTCCGGGGCCTTAAATGGCACCCATTGTGAAGGGGCCCGGTCAAACAGGGCGACTTAGAAGTCATTCTCCTCCCGTGCCCTGCTCCACGGCTTCAGAGGTCGGATTGCTCCCACTTGCGCATGGTTCTATTATTATGAGTGTAGTAACTTCCCGTGGCATCTGCCACAGCCCTGTTAACTCTCCCGGCTGTTTTGGCCCCAGTCCTCTTCCCACTTTGCAGGATTCTTCACTGTGGTCTCCTGGCAGAGCAGAAGTGGTTTGTGGGGCAAGTCAGGCCAGGTGAAGAATGGAATTGGCTGCCGAGCCCAGCCCATGTTCTCTGGGTGCAGCCATGTGAACCCACTGTGCCCTGTAGGGTTTTCAAAGCTCTGATCTTTCGGAAGATCACCAGGCCTTTTTTCCAAGGTGCCCCTGGATGGGTTAAAACACCAGGCCAGTTGTCCATGGAGGACTTCCTGTGTGTCTCCCCGGGGTTCCTGGGGTACAGCCTAAACATCAGGCTTTGTCACACACATGTGGGTCCTTCCTCCCTCATGTCACGCCCATCCTGGAAGTGACTGAAGGGACCGAGAAGAGCCCCTTCTGAATCTGAGCTAGGGCTGCTCTGTGGTGGGATTGCCCAGGCTGAGACATTTCCAGAAAGCTCCTGGAAATACTGGTCACCCAACCTCTGCTCCCTGCTCTCAACAGTGACCACTGCCTGCGAGACCCACTTCGCTGCCCACAGAGCGTGCCTGCTGGACGTAACTGACTGATGTCAACATCCTTTGAAAGCACATAAAAATAAATTATCCACAGGTTTACCTGTCGGGAAGATAGATTCTGCGCACCCGACTGTTGCAGGCATTCCGAGTGACAGGGTGCCTATCATGTTCCCGTAATAGGGTCAAACAGCTGGACGGGGATTTCACGCTCAGCAAGGCCAGAAGGGCTCAGCACTTGCCGGGGAGGATGAACAGAATGATAGGAGGCCTGCAGTCTGTTTATTACGGCGTTTTTCTGCTTCACTGCAGACCTGTAATGATCGCCAAGGCGCCGATTGACAGCTACCCTCTCGCTGCCTGTACTCTGTGGAAAGTGGGTGAAGGCCGGGAGTCTGCCCAATGACCTATCCCAGCGCCCCGTCAAAGGTTCAATTTACTACTCCTGACAGGCAGTGACATGGGGAGGGGGTGGCTTCTGATTGGCCTGGGAGGTTAAATAAAAATTGGTTTAATGAATATTGCAGAATGCTTTGTCAGGATCCGATCTGTCAATTAAGGGGCATGTGTCCATGTGTCTGGCTGGGTCTCTTGTGAGAGTTTATGGGGTCTTCATATGCAAAAGAAAAACAACCAAATCTGATTTCCGGTGAGTAGGCTCTGATTTGTGGTGACCCTATGTGTGTTAGAGTAGAACCAAGCTCCATAAGGTTCACAATGACAGATCTCTCCATATTAGACCACCAGCACTTTCTTCAGAGACCCCTTTGGTTGGACTTGAATTTCTAACCTTTCATTGTCTGTTGAGCATGTTAACTGTTTACACCACCAAGTTTGTCAGAGAAAAATAAGACGACCTACCTCAGGGGGTCAATGCTTGAAGGGGTTTGTGAACATGTGCAGGAAAATGTGGACAGGGGTTGCTGCTGCCTGTGAAGAGTGAAGGTGTCTGGGCAGGGCCAACACAGGCTCTAGCTCAAAGTAAACTTGGCTCATATGCAGGACTGGCCAGGTGATCTTTGGGATCATCTTGCCTTGCTCCGAGTGGCTGAACCTTGCAGTCAGAATGTGTCAAAGGTGAGTTTCTAGGAGGCCCGTGACAAACACCAGGCATATGTGTCTTTTCAAAGAGCTAGACTTGGCCTGTTTGCTTCTTCTCTGCCAGGACCTCAGCTGGGACCAGAAAAAGCACACTTCACAGCAAACAGACCCTGTAAATCAGAGTAGAACCACCCCCAGGATTTCCAAGGATGCCATCTTTAAGGAAACAGACTACGACATCTTCTTTCCTAAAAAGATCACTTGTTAGGTGCCATCAAGTTGGTTCCAACTCATAGAGACTCTGTAAGGGGTTCCCAAGGAGCAATTGGTGGGTTTGAACCACTGACCTTGCAGTTAGCCATCCTGTTCAAAACGCTGACATTTCAGTTAGCATCCAAGTACTCTCATCACTATGTCACTGTTGTTGTCGTTGTTGGGAAGTGCCATTGAGTGAGTTTTGACTCATGGCAAGCCTGTATCGGGTTTCCAAGGAATGGCTGGTGGGTTTGAATTGCCAACCAGTGCTTATCCTATAGCACCTCATTAGGACCCCTGAGTTTGATTGTTGTTGCTGTTGTTAAGTGCCTTCGAGTCAGTTCTGAGTTATAATGACCCTGTATAGGGTTTCCAAGGAGGCAGATAGCACCATGAATCCCCAGGGAGGGGGTTTCTACCCCAGAATGGGGTGAGACACTGGTAGGGAGAATCATACTGGAGTATGACAAAGAACTTGAGTTATGTATTCAAATAAGGTGTTAGCACATCAATTTCAAGTGCTGATTGCAAATATATTTGTTTTCCTTAGGCTATTGCTGTAGGATAAATGCTAGACCACAAGGTCAGTTTGAACAGCAAAGTCGGTGGTTCAAACTCCACAGCCCCTCCTTGGAAACTCTATACAGGGTCACTATGAACTTGAACCAACCCAACAGCACTTAACAACAACATTGCTCACACAAAGAGTCAAATGTAGTTTCGTGAAACCAAAGCATGAAATACACCCAAATACACTTCCACAGAGAGAGGGGCATTCAGAGGCCATACCTTTCAGGCCAGGAGCCCCCGGGTTGCTAGAAATATTTTTGTGACTTTCAGGTAGAAAGCAAAGCATTGTTCTCTATGCCTGACCCCTGCTGAAGGTACTGGACTCAGAAAATGTCAAGATGATGACCACCTTGAGGCTTCGTAACTAGGCTCAGATGCTGCCTAAAGTGGCAGATGCCTTGTTCTGTGTAAGTGGAGGGAATCGTGTTGGTGGTCTAGTTATGAGTTATGCACTCCAGCCATATTCACAAGCTGAACCTGAAACATCATGCATTTCTGGAGAGATTTTAAACTGGTCCCAGTATTCAGGAGAGGAGGAATCTGGCAGCACTTGGGGATATTCTGTGTGTATTCTAGGAAACAGTATGGTCCAATTTATGATGCGGACACACAGTTTTTGAAGGTGATTTGTCACATCAAGGAAGCAAGTGAGGCCACGTCACTAGGGAATGTGGACCAAGGCAACATGGCATAGACACACATGGTTCTGTGTGATGCACATGGAGAAGAGGGTCAGACCCACAAAGAGTGAGGTTGACAGATCTTGAAAATTTAAAGCCCTGTGGAATGAATGAGAAACAGTGCTGTTATAACACATCGATATGTAAGAAAATACTATGTGATGTTAGAGGACACATGCCTGTAGGATGTACTTGTTGTGGTTGCTATGTGTCTACAGGATGTGCACAGATGTCACTCAGACTGGGTGCCTGCTCTTTCTGTCAGCTCTAGTGGTGGATGTGGGTCTATAGGTTGTGCTCAAATAACATAACATACTGGAATGGACACTTCTCTTGGTTGATGATGTCCAGTGTATATCATGTACACAGAAAGCACTGGGCAGTCATGCTTTCTGTTGGGGTCAGTGCAGGGATCTGATGTGTCCAGATAAGATACACATTGCAATGCATACACTAGTGATTGATGTGGGTCATGGACTGAATTGCACCCCCACCACTCGTCTGTCAGTTTGTCCTACTGTGGTAGCTTGTTAGTTGTTGTGATTCTGAAAGCTATGCCACCGGTATTTTAAATACCAACAGGGTCACCAATGGAGGACAGGTTTCAGATGAGCTTCCAGATGAAGATACACTAGGAAGAAGGAGTGACAAACTACTTCCGAATATTTAGTCATTGAAAACCTTATGAATAGCTGAGAAACACTGTCAGATATAGTGCTGGAAAGTGAGCCTGTCAGGTTGGAAGGCACTCAAAATGCAACTGGGGAAGAGCTGCCTCCTCAAAGTAGAGTTGACCGTGATGATGTGAATAGAGTAAAGCTTGTGGGAGAAAAGTCCACAGGACCTTCATTCGCTGATGGGGCACAACTCAAAATGAAGAGAAACAGCTGTAAACATCTATTGAAAATCTGAACATGAATGTACAAAATACGAATCTGGGAAAATTGGAAGTTGTCAAAAATAAAATGGAACACATCAACATGGATATCTTAGGCATTAGTGAGCTGAAATGGACTGGTATTGGCCATTTTGAATCTGATGACCATATTGTTTACTATGCAGAGAATGACAAATTGAAGAATGGTGTTGCAGTCATTGTCAAAAAGAACATATCCAGATCAGTCATGAGGTACAATGCTGTCTGTGATAAGATAATGTGCATGCGCATACAGGGAAGACAAGTTAATACCACTATTATTCAAATTTATGCACCAACCACTAAAGCCAGTGAGGATGAAATAGAAGAATTCTACCAACTTCTTCTATCTGAAATCAATCAAACATGCAATCAAGATGTGTTGATCATTTCTGGTGATTGGAATTCAAAGGGTGGGAGCAAAGAGGAAGAATCAGTAGTTGGAAAATATGGCATTGGTGATAGAAATTATGCTGGAGAACGCATGATAGAATTCTGCAAAATCAATGATTTGTTCATTTAAAATACCTTCTTTAAACAGCATCAGAGATGACTATCACATGGACATCACCAGATGGAATACACAGAAATCAACTTTACTACATTTGCAGAAAGAGATGATAGAAAAACTCTATGTCATCAGTCAAAACAAGACCAGAGGCAGACTGTGGAACAGATCATCAATTACTCATATGGAAATTCAAACTGAAGCTGAAGAAAATGAAAACAAGTCCACAAGAG
>NW_006408623.1:6660010-6663902 GCF_000296735.1 Chrysochloris asiatica | reverse complement strand
TTATCAACACTCATGGAAGCAGCAGTCAAGAAATCAAACGATGTATTATTGCATTAGGCAAATCTGCTGCACAAGACCGTTTTAAAGTGTTGAAGAGCAAAGATATCTGCTTGAGGACTAAGGTGCGCCTGACCCAAACCATGGTATTTTCAATAACCTCACATGCATGCGAAAGCTGGGCAGTGAATAAGGAAGACTGTAGAAGAATTGATGCTTTTGAGTTGTGATGTTGGAGGAGAATATTGAAAGTGCCATGGGCTGTCAAAAGAACTGATGGATCCGTTTTGGAAGAAGTGCAGCCAGAGTGCTCCTTGGGGGCTGAGATGGCCAAACTTCATCTCTCATACTTCATACATATTGTCAGGAAGGATCAGTCGTGTTAGAAGGATATCATGTTTGGTAAGGTGGAGGGGAGGTCAGAGAAAAAGAGGAAGACCCCCAACGAGAAGGATTGGTCAAGTGGCAGCATTGATGGACTCAAGCATGGCAACAGTAGTGAGGTTTGTCCGGGATCGGGCATTGCTTCGTCCTGCTGTGCATAGGGTTGTTATGGGTCGATACCGACTCGATGACACCTAACAACAACAACAACAACAACAACAACAGTAGGTATGTAAAGTGTCTGGGTCAAGATTCTCAGTGGTTTGGCAGTTAGGTACCAATGTGATTTGGAAGTCATTTGATGGCTCCCCATGACATGATCTGAGGTGATAAAGCAACAAGAGGATTCAGCATGGACTGCAATACCCATGATTCCATCAAAACAATGATCCAGATGTAAGAGAGTTTCCAGGGGTCTGGTCTGCAGCATCTTTTATCCTAAAGAGATAAAAGAAAAAGGAGGAGGCAGAGAAAGAGGGACCTACTACCACCAGGAAAGACAGCCAGCGGTGGAGTCTGCCCTTTAGACCTGGGATTCCTGCACTGTGAATAGCCTGTTGTTGTTTGGTGCCATCGAGATGGTGTTGACTCATAGCAACCTTATGCACAGCAGAACAAAACACTGCCCCATCCTGGGCCAACCTCACTACTGTTGCCGCGCTTGAGTCCATCGATGCTGCCACTTGGCCAATCCATCTCATTGGGGGTCTTCCTCTTTTTCTCTGACCCTCCAGACCTTACCAAACATGATATCCTTCTTCAGTGACTGGTCCCTCTTAACAATATTTCTGAAGTATGAGAGATGAAGTTTGGACATCATGGCTTCCAATGAGCACTCTGGCTAGATAGAGATAAAAATGGATGCTGAAGTACATGGAGATCTCTAAGGAACTCTGGGTCTGCAGCTGCTGAAAAGAGACCAGACATTTCTCCAGAGTCTATGCACTGATTTTAGTCTTGTTGCCTCTGAAACTGTAACAGAATAAAATTCTGTTTGTTACAGCCATCAATTTGTGATATTTATGTTATACCAACACTACATAACTTAGACAGAATTTGGTACCAGTTGTGGGGTGTTGTTCTAACAGATATGCAAAAGTGGAGGCAGTTTTGGAACTGGATAGTTATAGAGGCTGGAAGAATACTAAGGTGACAGGAGTTAGACACCTGGATGGTCTTGAAGGTGGACTCTAGGTGGAATTATGA
The DNA here is from genome assembly GCF_000296735.1 of Chrysochloris asiatica. NCBI lineage: Eukaryota > Metazoa > Chordata > Mammalia > Afrosoricida > Chrysochloridae > Chrysochloris > Chrysochloris asiatica. The sequence continues at coordinate 6,662,315 of NW_006408623.1, read as the reverse complement.
TTATTGTTGTTGTTGCTAAGTGCTGTTGGGTCAGTTCCAATCCATAGAGACCCTGTATAGGGTTTCCTAGGAGTGGCTTGTGTGTTTGAGCTGCTAGCCTTGCAGTTCAAACCAACCTTGCAGTTGAATACTTATCCTATAGCCTCACACGTGGATTTCGTGATGTGATTGGACCAATTAAAACCCAAAGGAGTTGCAACAGCACATTGTCAGATACAGAAAGTATTATGGATAGCAGCAGAGCTTGATCAGATACAGAGCCAGAAGGCAGCTCCTTTAGACTGGAAGGCACTCAGAAATGACTGGGCAAGAGACGTCTCCTCAAAATAGAGCCGACCATGATGATAATGGAGTAAAGAGTCTGTCACTTTCCTTTTCTGGTGAGCCAACTCAAAATGAGTTGAAACATCTTCAGACGTCCATTAATTATCAGAACATGGAATGGACAAAGCTTGAATCAAACAAAAATTAGAACTTGTCAAAATGAAATAGAATGCATAAGGATCAGTAGCCTAGGTATTGGTGATGGTAGGGGTTGTATGTCATCTACTTGATTCTGACTTACAGCAGCATTGTATAAGGTTTCCGAGGTTATAAATCTTTAGGGGAGCAGAAGGCCTCTTCTGTGATTGGTAGATTCTAACTACTGACCTTGAGTATAGCAGCCCAGCTCATAGTCCACTATGCTAACCGTGCTCTTTAGCCTAAGAATTTTTATCTGAAATGAGCTGATGTTGTTGGTCATTTTGAATCTGACAATCATATGGTTTACTATGCTAGGAACAACAAAGTCAAGAGTTATGACATCACATTCATCGTCAAAAAGAACATTTCAAGATCTATCTTGAAGTACAATAATGACTGTGATAGGATAATATCCATATGCCTACAAGAAAGACCTCACCATTGGACCAGTAAATAACATCATGATAAATGGATAAGAGATTGAAATTGCCAAAGACTTATCTTCCTGGGATCCACTATCAGCATACATGGAAGCAGCAGTTAAAAACTCAAAGGACAGGTTGCATTCGGCAAATCTTCTGCACAAGACCACTTTAATGTGTTCAAAAGCAAAGATGTCAGTTGAGGACTAAGGTACACCTGACCCAAGCCATGGTATTTTCAATAGTTTCATATGCAGGTGAAAGTCGAACAATGAATAAGAGAGACTATAGAAGAATGGATGCATTTGAGTTGTGGTGTTGGAGAAGAATATTGAAAGTGCCATGAACAGTCAGAAGAACAAGTAGATTGCTGTTGGAAGAAGCACAGCCAGAGTTCTCCTTAGAAGCCAGGATGGTGACGCTTCAGGAACTTTCCATCAGAACTGGCAGAGAGAGAAGACATCTTTTCTCTAGAACCTGCAGTCTGAATTCAGATTTCTTGACTCCTTCAGTGAGAGACTACATCCCTGGTTGTTACAACCAGCCACTTGTGGTATTTCTGCTACAACAGCTTTAAAGAACTGAGACAACATGCGTCTGTATGATGTGCACACACACTAATGTCCATACTGGAATGGTCACTTCTTGTGGTTGGGGCAGAACATGAGTCAAGCAAGAGGAGAAATATTTCCTTAAAATAAAACAAATGATGTGGTAGCATCAGTGGAGCTGTGACTACCCCTGCCCCCTGAGGAACAAAGTAAGAATCAGTGAATGAAAGGATGACTGAGGCTCCCACCAGTGGATGACCGAGACAGGGCCTCGCAGTTTGCTTTTGTAGTCACCAAAGCATCACACATGTCCAAGGATAGGATTGGTCAGCATTCTGTCCACAGTGACCCTAGGACCGTTGAAGATGCCGGGAAGAAAGTCGTCTGGCTTTAATAAAGTCATATCACTTTGTATTCAAATTGTGTTTTGCTAGATAGCTTTCAGATTTATACATGTGTTTGTGTCTCCGAGTGTGTATATATGTACGTATGCATATGTGTAAGCATATATGTGTCTTTCTGTCAAATCCACCATAATTGACTCACCCACTGAGTCTCAGCTTGCTCAAGCTGTCCTATTCTCACAGGATTTCTCATAAAGAGACATTCAGATCTTCAGTAATAATCAACTCTGATGATCACAAAATGGTACCTTTCTCTTTATCCCCCAGTATGAGCTGAGGTAGGAGCTGACCCTCATATGGGGAGTGGATACCCCCCCAGAATGATCTGATGTAGGAGCCCTCACATGGGGAGTGGACACCCCCAGGATGACCCAATGTAGGAGTTGACCCTCACGAGGGGAGTGGACACCCCCAGGAAGATCTGAGTGAGGTACGAGCTGACCCTAACATGGGCAGTGGTCAC
>NW_006408623.1:6644114-6658856 GCF_000296735.1 Chrysochloris asiatica | reverse complement strand
TTAACAACAACAACAACAAGGTCACTATGAGTCGGTACTGACTCAATGGCACAGATCTGAGAGATGCCATCTGACTGGTAGAAGGAGTAGCCGTAGAGCCACTGTGGAGTCCTTGGCCAGGGTGCAAGTAGGGAGTGGGGAAGGGGACCTTGTTAAAGAGGTGGGGCTCTTGCCCCAGGGGAGAGCAGATAATTGCCATTGGTAATGGGGTTGATTTAACAGCCACAATTTTGTCATTTTCCATTCTCCCTGGGGTTGTCCCTGGGCCCTACTTGCCTGGGGAAGCAGCCAAGCACTGGGGTCTCTGGTGGACCCCTGAGGCCAGCTAGCTGCAGGGCAGGATCTGACTCCCAGACCACCTGGGGACCAATTAGCTGCAGGGAGTATAATCAGTGCTGAGAAGGTGAAGCAGTTGAGTTTGCCATGCTTCCTGGTCTGTGTGGACACACCAGGCCCCTTCTTGGGGACATGGGATCTCTCTGTGGCTGCTCCCGGCTCTGTTCGGAAGGATCCAGTCTGTGGCTAGATGGTGAGGTCTAGTTGGTGGGATACAGGAACACAGCCCCTACCACCTGCTGTTGGATTCTTCCTTGGACACACAGGACCTGTAGAGGGGGCCACTTTTGTTCCAAGGAGGGGGCAGCTTTCTATCCCTAGGGTGGGGACAAGTTGGCAGATGGGATGCTGACCTCCCAGACTGGGGTGAAGGCTCAGATCCCTTCCCATGGTCCCAGGGACCCCACCCCATGCCCTGGGAACTGTCCTCCTCCCTGGACGCCTGGTGTGGTTCCAGCTGCCCATTCCTCCCACGGTCCTGGCCAGACACTTTGCCTCATGCCTCCCAAGCACGTCTGAAAATGGGGTTCTGGCTGCAACAAGGGGTGTCCCTCCTTGGGTCCTCATGGTAAGGACATCTCTGTGAGTGTTCAATGGGTACTCGAGAACGCCTCATCCTCAAAACAAAGTGTGGGTGGGGCATGGCCACCACCTTTGCCAAGCCATTGAGAACAGCTACACTGGGCACTGACCTCCCACTCAGGAGCAGCATTGTATCAACTGATGGTAACCATACTTCCCAGCCAGCCCCAGGCCCACTGTGACAGACCATGGAGAGACCCCATTCAGGGACAATGGACAGATTACCCAGTGTGCCACATAAACACAGGCTTTCTTGTGCTTACTCACTAATCCTCAGTGAAGGGGTTCACGTGGGTCTCACCACATATTTGGATGTGGTGCCCTGAGCTCCCACCTCAAGGAAAGATCCTCCTCATACTTTTGGAGCTGGGATCCTCTATGAACTTGGCCAGGGACAACAGGACCCAGAACCTACAAAATAGAAATGACTCAGTGGATGGGTCTGAACCTTCATTCTCTCCAGTTCTGAAGGTGCAAGGTGCATGCCAGAGTCCCGGCTGGTTGGCTCCACCCCTGGACCTCTTTCCTCATTTCTGAAGTCTGCTGGTGAGTCTTGGTGATTCCTGGCCTTTCTCTTTGGGGTTTTGGCATCTGTCCTTCACCCTGGGTGTGTCTCTGTGGCTACTGGCCTATTTTCCTAAATCAGAAGTGATCAGGTTTAGGACCCACCCTACTTTGGTGTGACCTCATCAACAGACCAAAGGAAAGCCCTGTTTCTAAGCAGAGTCGGGAATTAGAATTTCCACGCAGATTTGTGGGACACAATTCAATTTACAACACCTTCATGCCAGCACTCGCTCCTTGGCCTCTCACCTTGGCAGGCAACCTCCCATGTCCAGGAGCCTGGCTTAGAGAGGCACAGACTCTGATTTTAGCATTCCATGTTGACTTTCATTCTGACCCATCATTTGGTCAGCTAGGTCATAGCTTCTTCTATCTGCTATGAAGGGCATGACTGTAGTTTCAGCTGGGTCTGTCCTTAGGAGATAAGAAACGGCCCATAAGAACAAAAAGGAAGCCACCATAGGTCTTCAGTGTGTGATGGATCAACAGGATGGGGTCTACAACTCCGTCAGAAAGAGAAATGAAGTCCTAGCACACACTCCCACACAGATGAGTCTTGAAACCATGATTCAGAGTGAAAGAAGTCAGACACAAAAGGACAAGATCGCATGAGCCCACACGTATATGAGACCTTGAAACCAGTCCAGTGTACTGAGACCACATTTATTAGTGATTACCAGGAAGTGGTAGGATACACACTGGACTGTAAGGTTGGTTATTCAAATCCATCAGCCGCTCCTCAGAAACCCTATACAGGTTTCTAACTAAGAGTTAGAACTGACTGATGGCGCTTCACACCACCACCACCACCAGGGAGTAGAGGAATTGGGGAGTTGGTGTTTTAAAAGAGAGTGAGGATGAGTGAATAGGGGAGGGTATCATTTTCTGATAAAAAGCACAGAAAAAATCTCTAAAAGATAAAAATCAATTAAGAAATAAAAAACAATGAACCACCAGAAATGTTATCTATAGGATTGTGTTTGTACTGGCAAGAGTTTTATATTTCTTAGAAACTCAAATTTTGCTTTCCATCAGAGCTTCTTATGAATGGGTTTCATCGCATTGGCTCCCAGTATCTCTGGAATAGATGATGACACTATCCACTGAAGGTGAATGCCACCACACACAGGAGATGTCACCAGAGCCCAGGCTAGTAGTGGCCTGGGATGCAAAGCCAGAGTCTCATTTTATTCTCACCCAGTCTGGCAGATACTTCAGTATCTCAGAAAGCGACCATTGTCTACTCTTAAAACCCAAATCAGTTGTCATGACGTCACATCCGGATCATCGTGACCCCTTGTGTGAATTCCCCACCACCCCTGCCATAGTGTGCATGAGCTAGAATGGGATTACCTCACTCTCTGCAAATGTTATGCCCTGGTACTTTCAAAGTCTGCCGTGCCTAGTACATGCCCAACCTGAAGCCCAGCACACTAATGCTGAGAATTAACTTTTAAAAGCACACCAGAGACCGGAAACAAGGGAAGGATTTTTTAGTGCTTAACAACTTAAAGGCCCCGTTCACGCTGTAGGAATAGAAGCTGACGTATCTTTCTGGAACAAGTACTAGTGACCTTTTCATCTCTTAATGAAAATATTCCAGAAGTTCTCATTTACAGAATCTTAACTCCTTTACCAAACCTTACGTCCTTCACCCTTCCTTTGCCCCCCCTTTTTTTATTCTCCATGGATACAGTAAATGTTTTTAATAAAAAGTTGAAAATCCACTTTCTTCATACTTCAGAAGTAACTTGAGTTAAACCTCATGAGCACATAACTTGATGTGTTCCATTTGGAGTTTTCTCTTTCCGATGCCCTGGGCCAGAAAAGTGTAGACCATTTACAGAACTGACCGGCATGACATCAACCCAGCCAGCTTGAAAATGTGGGTGCCTGCAGATGACTTGAGGGTGAACGGAGCTGATCAGATGGGTTCTTGGCCCCTCGGGTTGGTCATTGGGACTGGAGCAGATAAAGCCATTGCAAGACTCTCAGTACATTGTTTGTCATCTTCGACACCAACCACATGTATGCCCTTCAAGTAGTAACGGGTTCAGCAGGCTGTGGTACATCCATGCCAGGGACACGACTCAGCAATGGAAAAGGGTCCCAGGAATGAAGCACATACCAACCTGGAAAACTCTCCAGACATGAATGCTGAGTCTGCTCACTGTAAGGTCAGCAGTTCAAACCTACCAGTCACTCCATGGGAAGAACATGAGGCCATCTGCTCCCCTAAAGAGTTACAGTCTCTGAAATCCAAAGGGGCAGTTCTCCACTGTTCAACCCTGCTGGGATCGGTTCTACTCTGATACACACAGGTTGCGCCATGAGTGGAATCTATTTATGAAAAATCATCCACTGAGAACCCTGTGGGGCACAGTTCTACTCTGACACACACGGAGGCGCCATGAGTGGAGTGTACTTATGAAAAACCATCCACTGAGAACCCTGTGGAGCACAAGTCTACTATGACACACACATGGGCACCATAAGTGGGATCTATTTATGAAAACTCAGCCACTAAGAATGCTGTGGAACACAGTTCTCTGATACACACGGGGGCGCCATGCGTGGAAACTACTTTTGAAAACTCACCCACTGAGAACCCTGTGGAGCACAGTTCTACTCTGACACACACGGCGGCACCATGAGTGGAATCTACTTATGAAAAATCATCCAGTGAGAACTCTGTGGAGCACAGTCCTACTCTGACACACAGGGGTGCCATGAGTTGGAAGTGAAATCGATTGCATCAGGTTGGCTCCTGAGTTGCATCTGACAGGATTCATAGGAAACCCATGCTGCCATCCAGGAGATGCTCAGCAGTTGGAAGGACCAGACACAGGCACACTGCCATTTTCCTTTACAAACTCTTCTTGCTTCTTTGTTATGCATCTTTTCTAGGGCCACCCAGAATCCAGGATTCCCATTTGTTCTGAATACCTCAGAGCAGCCCCAGCCTAGAAGTAAGCCCAGTGCAGTTTGTGCTTACTGATAAACAAGTGGTTGGTAATGATTTGCCACAGTACCCATCCTAGGGTGTTGATTAACTGGGTGTCAGCTGAGCACTTAGTAGTTCTTTACAGTAAGATTTTTCTGAGGTAATTCCACCCATCATTAGAAAGGAAAATTTGGCCTTCCACCAAAACTTCTACTGAAGTCATCATTTAGATCTGGGAAACTTTGCACCAGGCTGGGCTGCCATCTCCTGGGGGCACTGCATGAAATCCCTTAGTGGGTTTCAACTTAGGGTGAAGATGTGAGTGTATGAGAGCAATCACTAGTCCCCAAGTCTTCAGAACCACCAAAGAAGCAGGGTGGCATTGGAAAGGTCAGTTCTGCCCTCGTCTAGAAAAGTCCGCTTCGTGGGCAGCTGGGGCCCATTTTGGGGAAGAGAGAAATGCCCCCTGCCCTCATCTCTGCCATTGGAGAGTGTTTTCCACCATGAAATTGGGGATCTTCCTCTTTAAATGGGAGCCCTTCCTCCTGGTGCCTGGGCTCTGTATCTTTAAGACAATAATTGCTGAATTGAAATTTGAGACTGTTATCTTAATAACCAATTACTCAAATAACTTTGAAATTGGCTTAAATTGGCTCGTCATGCTACATTTACCTGAATCTTTTTATGGGAAAGTTAGAAACAAGGAAAAAAAAAAAAAAAAAATCTTGGCGGTCTGATTTGTTTGGTATTCCTGAAGGGCCTTGTTTGCAGCAAGCAAGTGGTACTGGGTAGCCAGGTTGGAACGAGGGGGTCAGTTCCTTGGTTGGACTCCACCAGGCCCCCCACACCTCAGGCCTGTGCAGCATGCTCCAGAGCAGTTACCCAAACAAGACACCAGGTTCACTGGGCTGGGGATAGGTACGTGGGTCACTCACGGCAAATAAATGCCACACCTCTTGGCAAAAGATTTGCATCTAATTGATTATTTTTCCCATTTGGTTCTGTAGCTTTGATTGCCCCACAGTTATGGGGGCTTAAATAGGAGAGGCACGATCTTGAAATGAAGGAAATTCGCCATTTATTAGTAAGTTGAACAGATGAAGGTAAGGAGCTGGGAGCAGTGTACTTGTATTTTATATGTGGCTATAAAGTCAGTAATAGAATACTCCATCCTTTTCTCTAGCAGTCTTATATAGCCCGTTTTTCTCATCATCTAAACTCACATAATACAGGTTCTTAGCTCTCCACATGCAGATTGTCTTGCCTTTACATCAGTCAGAAATGCTGCTTCGGAGGTATTTTACAGAGTTTGCAAGGAGCTAACTCACTTTATTTCAGGCAAGAGCATGGGGTGTAGAGGCACTCAGTGATCTGAAGAGGAGCCATAAGGGAATGAGAAAAAAAGTCAAACGGGATAAACATCCAGGGTGGCCCCAAGCACCAAGGCTCCCCATTGTCACTGGCCTCCCCCACTTCATTTTGACACCTGGATCTGAGGAGGTAGAGAGGGATTTGGAAGTTCCCCATCACAGTTGAGCACGTGTACAACTCTGTTCAGAGGGGGGCTGCTTTAGTTTATGAGTTGCCATTCAGCAGGTTTTTAACCTAAAATGTATTCCCACAGACAGAGGAGTGATTGGAATGCTCACAGTTGAAGTTGGAATATGGACCTGCTTCTATTGTAAGGCACTGGATGGAGCACAAAGATGTGCAATGATGGTTTCCAGGTTCTAAACCGATTCTCAGCCTTAGTAGAACAAAGTCCTTTGTCCATCCAGATACGCAAATCTGATCAGGAGGCAAGAGCTAACAGAATGATGGGTACAGCCGAACACTGAGGTGACAGAAAACATTGTGGGTCAAGAGAGAAGAAAGGACCCAGGAGCCCTCATGAACCTCCAACCCAGGGGCACACGGGGTACGCGTGTAGGGTGTGCTTCTGTGGTTTCTGTGTCCTGGTCTGGGAACCGAGCATGTCTGGGTGAAGGTCTTTAAACTCATGCTCCCCACTGAGAATATGGAGACACAAATAGGAGGTGGTGTTGGGTGGGAAGAACAGTGATCCCAAATAAGAACAGAACAGAAAGCCTTCTTGACCTGTGGGATCTTAGCCATTCTACTGCCTTGCTCCTCAGTTCCTTATCTGTTAGTAAAGTAGGCTGTGTTTCCTGCTTAAGCTCATGCATTTGGAAGGATGAACTGAGGGGAAAAAAAATAGAATGAAATATGGCGTCTCAAAATTGTATCACTCTCTATATGAATGTGAACGATGAAGGCTTCCAGTCTCATCCTTTACAACAAGCTTCAAGGAGGAAATCACCTTGTCACAAAAACATCTCAGAATGGCAACCCATTATTCTTCTAGGCTGCAAGAAAATTCTGAGAGGTTTCCAAAAGCACGGGATCATAAAACTGTAAAAGAATCCAAGTTCAAAAGCCCTTGAAGACTCTTGGCCTAGCCTTCATATTTCAAACAATCCAGCCAAAGTTTTTCTTTCTCATATAATAAAACATGTTTTTTTGGACGAACGAGATATGTGTCATAAAAAAGCTCTATTGAGTTCCAGAAAGCATGATTCCTGAGTCCCTCTCCCCAGGGTGCTTCATGGATACCCTCTGGGTTTGCAGGAAGCCGGAAGACAACAGGGAAGCTGGTAAATCCAGGAGTAGTCCTCTGCTTGCCCAAGTCTCCCCTGCTGCCACCTTGTCTTTCTCCACGTCTTCCTTCCTTCTCCTTCTTCTTGTCCTGCAGATGTCATGGTTGCACCTAGACCTTCTACAAGGGATTTTCTTCTCCATGCCCATTTCCTTCTTGCTCACACCCTGAGTTGCAGGGGTCACGTAGAGCTTGATCCTCCGGGGGTGGGGGGGAGGGGTTGGTGGTTAGGGATAGGAGCATCATCTAGAATTCTGGAGAATGGTAAACAAGAAAAAACACACCGGCAAAGTCTTTCTTGTCTTCTTCCAATAATTAGACTGGTTTGGGCAATGCTACCGTGACCCAAGTTTGTCAGAGAGGGTGACAATGTTCTTCTACAGAAATTCTCTGAAGGTCAAAGGGAAAGGCACAGTTGATACGGGGGTTAGGTTAGGATTGATCACACCTAAAGAGTGGGCCTGAGTGGTTTGTTACTGTCATATATCTCAGCAAAATACCCCATTTCTTGAGTGACCTGAACCTGGTATTTTACAGTTGTAATATGATTTTAAATTGTGCATGTCAGAATGGCAATATTTTTATAAGATCAGACTATGCTTCAAACACATTGATCACGCAGAGTTTGACTCTAATACCTGGTCATTTTTATCCCTCACTGAAAAGTAAATAGATTGTATAGTACTGGGAATCCCCCAAAACTATTTCCAAATGCTGAAACAGAGTATCAAGAAACAGTTCACAGAGATAAAAGCAATTTAGCAGCAGATTAGGAATCCACCCACCCTTATCTCCTGCATTGAAAGATCATTCAACCTTTCAGCTGTGGATTAAAACACACATCCATCTAATGAACTGGCATGCAATCAGCTGGCAGGACAATTGTATCTTCAGCAGAAATATCTTCATAATTTCTGGATGCATGTTCAGAATAAAGGTTCAGAGCAATAGTAACAAAAAGTCTTATAACGCCAACAATACGTGTACAATCAGTTTCCTAGTTTGGTAGTTTCACCACCTGTCTGTTACTCTCGTACTGTGGTGTCTTGTGTGTTGCTGCGAGGTTTACACCATGGATCTGGAATTTCAAAGACCAGAAGGGTCCCCGATGGTCTCCAGGTTTCAGACTAAGATGGACTAGGAAGAATGGCCAGACTATCTGTTTCCAAAAGTAGCCCAGGAAAATGTTGTCTGAGACAATGCTGGTGGTCACTGGGTATATACCGTGAAAACAACAGCACACCTGACAACCCTTTGTCTCATTGTGTGTGTGATTTCATGGCTGACACAACTTACAATAACAGCATGTTTCGTTCACCCACTCCTCACTTATCCACACAGATAGGTCCCAAAGACCATGTTGTTATGCCTAAATGGAGGATGTCCACTTCATATCACAAGTTAGAGAATGACTCCATTGTTACCTAACTGCCAAGTTGACATATCACCTTAACTATCACAAGCAGCACCAAGTCTTGTCTCGCACGTTAACGTTCATTCCTGCTACGTATGTGGATAATGCACAGAATAGATAGTAGGATTTCGCTGCTGTAAAATGCAGAATGTTGTATAACGAGATAGTCACTAAGTGAGAAGTCAGGTTAGTTACGCAATGAAGGGTGGACTTAGGCTGGAAGTGGTTAAGGACTCAGCCTTCTAGCCGCTGGCCATTGAGCAGACAAAACATGTCTTTATCAGAGACAATGAATAATAACATCACTTTCACTGATTCAAAACGATCACTTCAACTGTTCATTTAAAAAATGTCACATTCAAATTCCTGTATGGGGCTGGGGGTTCTCAAGACAGAAATGAAGAGAAGAAGTGTGTACCATATGTGGCGAGATCAGAACGAATGATGGGGAATTGTCAGGGGGTGCCTCAGAGGAGATTCTAACACTAACCCCGAAACAAAGTACTTAATGATCTCAGCAAACTAGGAGCAGGTGGGGGCTGGGCACAAGAGAAACAGCCATTCGAGGACCTCATCTGTGGACAGGGGTCATGTAGAGGAATGAAACAGGGGGTTCAATTGAAAACAGAGGGTGTGATTTTGGGGGGAAAGACATGGGATCTGTTTTGACATCATTTTAGAGAGATTTTTCTGATGATGGTTGCCAGAAAAGGGAAGGTTTACCAGGAGTTCCCAGCAGGAAGCAGATGGCATGCTCAAATTGGGAGATTTGAGATGCATCCTATAATGGGATGGGGGTGCCTGGGAACAGGGACCACCGCCATCTTCTCAACCCAGCCTCAGAGAGCACATTCTGGGTACTCTGTGCTGAGGGCTGACAAGATGAGGTCCCGCCACACTTAGAACCTGGGAGAACATGCCCTCAGTACACGCTCCTCTCTCCCTCCTGTGCCTGCTGGGGCTCCCTGAAACCACAGAAGCAAAGAAGCTTGGCCTCGCAGGCTCAGGGCAGGCAGAAAGGGTGAGGACAGAAGTGGAGGACACTCATACTAAAGGTTATAGAAAGACAACAAAACTGCAAAGTGTCCAAATGAGCAGAGAAGTAATGAATGTAATGAATGGCTGGTGACTTGCTCTGAGCAGCAAACATAAAGAAAGAAGAAGAAGAAGAAGAAAAAAAAAAAAAAGCAAGAGATACAACCAAACAATACACACACAATATTATATGCTAGTGAATTGAATGTTGTTGGCTTTTGGTGTTTTCGAGTTGGTTCTGACTCAGCCACACTTGGCCCCAATGAAGGAAATACTCCCTGGTCCTATGTCATCCTCACAACTGATATATTTGAGCCCACTGCAGTAGCCTGAACTCTATGTCTATTGAAATGCTGATAGAGTGGACAAAGACAGAGGTTGGGTTAAGTCACAGCCAGACCCACTGACCAGGATTCAGGCCAATCAGACCCTAACAGCAGGAGCTGGTAGCCAGATGCCTTAAATATGATTAGTGGTGTTCTTGTTGCTAAATGCCAGCTCGTTGATTCTGACTTGTAGCAACCCTGTGTATGACAAAGATCAACACTGCCCAGTTCTGTGCCATCCTCACAATGGTTGCCATGCTTGAGTCCATTGCTGCTGTCATTGTGCCAGTTGATCTCGCCAGGGGTCTTCCACTTTACCCCTATATCAAGTCTTTCTCCAGGAACCAGTCCCTCCTGACAACATGTCAAAAATACATGTGATACAGTCTCCCCATCCTGGGTTTTAAGGGGCATTCTGACTGTGTGTCTTCCAAGACAGATTTAGGTGTTCTTCTGGTAGTCCGTGGTACTTTCAATATTCTTTGCCAATGTCAAAACTGAATATCCACAGTAGATTTGAGGGTAAGTCAAAATGCATTACTACTAGGGTTTCAGTTAAGGCATGCACGGGCTTTTCCCAAACAAAACAGGTTTAAACATGTCTCTGAAATCAGTGGATGGCTGCAAACAAATTCTCTCAGTAACACCTTTTGTCTTAGTCTCCTCGGGGTGCCTTCAAATATGAAGTTCCAACATAAACAGTGGCTTCTAGGAGGATCTACTGGGCCAATTAAATTCCAGGCATGGAGGTTGTTATCTTTGAGGGCTACGGTGACTAGTTTTGGAATTCCCAAGGGCTCATCTAGATAGCTTTTCTCGTAGGACACAGGACAATTCTGGAAACTAACTCAGAAGAAGTTTTAAGAAAATTGAAACCTGCAGTGGGGAGAAAAGTTTAGGAAAGTGGTACCAAGGAATGTTTTCCCTTCACCACAATGCAACAGCCTCATTCTATGGTGGTAGCGAGGACTGTCCAGTGGGAAAATGACCCCATCCACCCTATAGCCCTGATCTAGCACTTTCAGATTTCTTTTGTGTTCCCAAAATTCAAGGAACATTTAAAAGGAGCACAATTTGAATCCCTTGAAAGTGCCACAATGGACACTTGGACATGGTGTAAATCACAGAGCAGATTCCTCCAGCTTGGGTAGATGGTAACACCAACTTCAGAAGTGGACAGACTTGGATGGAGAAGATGTCAAGTAAACGCAGCTTCATGTTTTGATTTTTTTTTTTTTTTTAACTCAAGTTTTCTATGATTTTGTATGAATACTTTTGGACTTGCCATTGTACAAGAAATCCATGTTTTTCCAGTTGCCCTGTTTGTCCCTCACCCCTAATCCATACCTGTCTCCCACTCTCTGATGAGCTCCTCCAGCAGGTACCTAGTCCGTCTCCTGCCTGGCACATGGAAACTTTCCCTCCACGTTTGACTTTTGCGTTCCTGTCCTCAGAGATCTCGTGGCTCAGTAGCATCCTCTGCTAACTCCGGCAGGTCCTGTCCTTGGCAGTAACCAGAGTTGTGGGTACCTCAGTAGTTCCATGGGTCCAATAGTTTCTCTTGCCATCTGCCATTTATCTGTGGTCATGGAAAAAATGGAGTGAACCATCCACAATCCACCCAACCATCTCGTTTTCCCAGAATTTGATACACCACAGGCCCTGTGCAGGGAAATGTTAAACACTCTAACTTGTCATCACTACCCATTGAGTAGGTGGGAAACGCAGAGCTCAGTGGCAAGTCTAGGTTTAAGCTCCTTCAGACCCCGTGGTTCAGATGACCTCTGTGAAGAGGAACATGTCATTACCCAGGGCTGTCCTCCCTCCCTGCCCTCAGCTACCACGGATCTGGTGAGGAGACCTGGACCTGGCTGTGACCATGCCTGTCCTCCACCCTGTGTCCATCAGCTGGGCCAGAGGCTGGTGACTTGGTGCCAGCTAACCTGCTGGAAGTCACTTAGATGTGTTGTGGAATCAGTTCCCTCCCTGCATCCAAACAGGCAGGGACAAGTACTCTAGGGATGTGTCAGTGATGAGGGCTGGGAAGGGACAGGTTTGCTCCTCTCTCCTTGTCTGACCCTCTATGTCCTATAGATGGTCTCATCTTATAGGGCAGGTGGGTCCTCAGACTGAGGGGCAGGAAGTCAGATGGAAGTGGGCAAGGCCAGGTGAGGGACAATCCTCTGTGTTAACATGTCTCTCTTTTTTTTTTTTCACAAATAAATGCCCACCAGCTGGAAATGACCCCACTCTGCCTCATGCTCCTGAAGTAACAAGCCAAGCAGGCTATGGTCCCACTAACGGTGACAAAGACAAGACAACCAGCAGAACAAAAGTCACTCCTGTGGTTGTTAAGTGCCGAGGAGTTAGTTTTGACATAACGACCCTGTAAATGGTTTCGGAGGCTTTTCAATCTCTTTCCAGAGCAGAAAGCCTCATTTTTCTCTTGTGGAGTGGCTGGTAGGCTCAAACCACTGATGTGTTATTGGTCTGCAGTTCAATGATTATTCTATTGTGTTGCTGTGCTCCCCAAAGTCTCATCTAGTTTGCAGAATTTTGTCCTTCCCATAGTTGTTTTGGGGAGCATTTTGGCCACATCTGTCGTGCAGGTGTTTCATCCCTGATGCCCTGCTCCTAGCACAGGGCCTGGGGAAGAAAAAGTAGGAACTGGAAAATAGTAAAGCCAGTCTGGGCCCTGGTACTCCAGGGTCAGCACTCTTCTGCTAACCACAAGGTTGGCAGTTCAAACCCCCCAGCCGTTCCTTGGATACCCTGTATAGGGTGACTATGAACAGATTCAACAGCACATAACATCCGCAACACCAAATCTGGGGTAAAATGGCCTTGGTGTCACTAAGGGGAAACACTCAGATGCCAGCCAAAACCCACTAGGCACTTGCAGGAGAAAGGACCTAGTGGTTTGGTCCCCATAAAGGTGACAGCCTAAGAAATCCTACGGGGTAATTCTCTGTCCTATCAGGTCACCCTGAGTGAGAATGGACTGGGCAGCACAGAACAATACCATCAGTTAAGGACAGAGCGCTTGGCGGCCTAGTGGTCGGATTCTCACATTCTGTGTGTGAGACCTGGGTTCTAATCCCAGCCAAGGTCCCTCATGAATAGCCACCGCTTGCCTACCAGTAGAGGTCTGCATGTTGCTGTGATGTTGAACAAAACTTCCTGATTTAAGATGGAATGAGGAAGAAAGGCCTGGCAAGGAGACATCACTAAAGTACCATCTCAGAGAGTCTGCAGACAGGCAAGATCTGCAGGAACACGGGGCCCAGAGAGTAAACACAGGTAGTTCAGAACGAGTGATGTTCCAGAAAAGGAGCGGGTGCTTGGTGCTGGTTCATTTGTCAGCAAAGAACATGAGATTCTGTTACCGATTTCAAAACAGAAACAAACAAACAAACAAAAAATGGTACAAGGAATACCAGATGAAGCGGGAAATAATATGTCAGTGATTCCAAGGGGTGGCTACTAATTAGGGGAGGGGGTGGGCCTGTGGTGAATACTAAACAGCTCCACAAAGGGGGGTTTTGATCAGCATCCTGGCTTCTGTTTCCTTTGTAAGCAAAGATGTCCCCACACCCTGCCTCAGCCAGAGGCCTAATTGGCTGCTCGCAGCCTTGTTGGCTTCTCAGACCCGAGCATGACCAGGGCAGTTTAGCAGTGACTCAGATGCCATGTCCACTGTGCAGTCACCTCTGAGCCTGGCCACTTTTGGCCTGCGCTGCACCCCCAAACAAGCAGGGACGCCCACGCTCAGACACACACACATACAGCACCTGCATTTAATTTTCGTCAGGAGCATCATTCCCATTCCTGAGCTGCAAAACTTCCTCGCTCCTGGCCCCTTCTCTGTCCAAATGCACAGTGGCAGATCGGCATATTGAGCTATTAATAATTTGCTCTATGTGTTACAGATGTTGCATAAATGAATGGTGTTCTATCACTGTTTCTTGACACTGGGGCCCTTGGGGTGGCAGGCTAAGACCTAGATCTGTCTACAACCTGCCTGCTCTGGAAAGAAAGGGGGAAAAAAGTGGCCCCTTCGAGCAGAATCACATTCCATCTTCAGAGCCAATTTTTCAGATGTTCCTTCTTTCCTGTTCCTTGTTTCTCCACTCAGACCTCATCTGGCCAGGATGAAAAATGATGTGATACATTTTTTTTATTTGCTGCTTGACACTCCCATGGAAGGGAACGAATGGCGTTCACTAATTCCAAACTCCACAAAGGTCAAGAAACAAGGAACCAGGGTTTTGGAAGCAGCCCAGGAAAAACTTTCAACTTGGACCACGTCTACCCAGGAAAACAACCCAGCTAATTGTTACCCCTTCAGTCACTGTTGAGTTTCAGAGGGACCATAACATATGTTTCATGAGCATGTACTTTTCTATTAAAACAGTACTGCGCCACCAGGTGAAATGTATATTATTAAGTGCCCGGGTCGAGAACGGACAGTAGGTTTAAATGTTGACAGCAAACAGCTGTAAGACCTCTCCAACTTAATTCAAATAATGAAACCAATAGGTTACGCCTCAGTTTCAAGTTTCCCCAAACAAATTTATATGAAAAATGATATTAATTTATCTGAGGTCACTGCAGCCAAGAGATAGATTTTTCTCTGTCACTTCTGAAGGGTGGGCAGGGAAAGAAAGTCTGAACCATTACAAAACACACACAGAGACTTAAAATCATAGCTTGAATAGTTTAGAGATAGAATAAACCAAATGCGTCTTATCAGTGCACATGCCCATTCCATGTGGCTGTGATGACTTTCAAAATGGGCTAATAAATTAGTTTTCTTATCTATCCCCAAGTTCAGAGAGTTGTCCTTGCAAAACACAATACACGTGTTGGTGGGATGCCCCCAGTT
>NW_006408623.1:6641510-6643924 GCF_000296735.1 Chrysochloris asiatica | reverse complement strand
TTTCTTTCTTTCTCTCTTTCTCTCTCTCTTCTTTCTCTTGTTCCTTTCTTCTTCCTTCCTTCTTCCCTTCCTCCCCACTTTATTCTTTCTCTTTTTCACTACATTTTTTTAAAATGCCACACACCACTGAGTTCTCTATTGGATAATTCCAGGACAAGGAAAATCTGAATGCTCAAAATCCAAGTTTGAGCCAAATGGTGCCAGATAACATTCCAATTTAGACACGGTTCCAACTCACACAGCCTTCTGTCCTTACCCGTCTCCCTGCCCTGAACAGTGCCACCAGCAGAGCAGACTCCCAGAGCGACTCGAATTGTCAAGACTGTGGAAATGCTATGAAGACTGCACAGTGTCTCTGGTTTGCACCCAGCCTTCATGTGCACACCCAGCTGACGTCCCTACCCCAAGACAGCGTTCCCCTCATAAGAGATAGCCCATCATTTACAGAGGGTGTCCATGACAGTACGCCCTCCATTTGATCCATAAGGCATGGTTCTACATCTCCAGTTAGAGAGAGGAGGGACCTACCATAGACAGCATGGGAGTTCGGAACTGGGGCACGGATGGAGATGAGCAGACGGGCAGGGGCTCCAGGTGGCCTTGGGTATTATGTTCAGCGTGCTAACCAGGGACTGAGAGAATGTTTTCACAGGAAGACAGTGCCCACTTAGGAGCCTGGGTTTATGGAGCTTAAGTTTGCTCAGGACATAAGCTGTTTTCAGAAATGCTGAGATTCTGGTCCATGTTCTGTGACTTGAGGGTCAAGGGTTGCTGTCCTGTTGTCCCCCACTGATGAAAGGAAGATCCTCCACAAGATGGCAAGATGAGCTGACAATGACAGCAGCAATAGGTGTGAGCATAGCAACAGATGTGAGGCTAGCCCAGAACCGGGCAGGGTCCCCCTGTGTCCCAGTGGAATGAAGGTGAGGATATCATAGGACCGGGCAGGGTCCTGTCCTCCTGTGCCCTGGCTGAAGTAGGTGTTCCCCCAGGTGGGAGGGTTGGTTCAGCAAGACATCAGTGTTTTGTGACCATGCTTGATGGGGCCCTCACACAAGGATTTCCTGGGAGGCACTCTCAACTCCTTCACTGTGTGAATGCACTGCATCTCAGGACTGAGGCACACAGAAGAGAATGGTGACAATTCAGGCTGTGCCACCAGCCGGCCTGGATCTCTGCCCCACTGGGGTGGGGCTGCCCTAGTCAGTGGCCTGTGGGCCTTCCCTCTGTCATGTTAGAAGAGAAGGATGTGGGATGGACAAACCCTTCCCTTTCAGAGCAGAAACAGTCCCCTGGAGACAGCCACAAATACAAAACCAATTGGGAAGAAAAGACCATTTCGGCTAAAGAAACTTGAGAACTTTTTCCTTTTGCAAAGACTGCTCAGTTCCTTCTCGTGTTCATTTATTGGTGGCTTTAGCAAATGCTTGGAGCCAAATTTAGAACAGCTGGTTTTCCAGAAACTGCTGGAACATAAAGAAAATGCTTCCTTTGGTGCCATACTCAAATAAACAGGGGTTTAAACTGCCAGCTCTGAACAAGTCTAGCTGCTGCTGGGTCTGGTTCCTGAGATTGACCTTTGTTCTTAATGGAGGAAGCCCTACTAGGCTGGCCTAATCTGTGTGCATTTCTCTATGAATATGTTCTGTCTCTTTA
The DNA here is from genome assembly GCF_000296735.1 of Chrysochloris asiatica. Classification (NCBI taxonomy): domain Eukaryota; kingdom Metazoa; phylum Chordata; class Mammalia; order Afrosoricida; family Chrysochloridae; genus Chrysochloris; species Chrysochloris asiatica. The sequence goes on along the minus strand of NW_006408623.1, from coordinate 6,642,268 downwards.
AGCACTGTGTGACTGCCTAAGTTGGACCCAGGGACCAAGACAGAAATGCCACCATGTCAAATCTGAGTCCCATCCCAGGGCTGATACTTTTTTTCTCTTTGAAGAAAGAAATCTCTCTACCCCGGACAAGGTGGCGTGATGGGCTTTAAGATTTTGCGTGATTGATAGAAATCCTTTTTCGGTCTTTCTGTTGGTGGTGGTGGTGATGGTGGTGGTGTTAAGTGCCATTGAACTTGTTCTGACCCACAGCAACCCTGTTTAGGGTTTCTGTGGAGCAGCTGGTAAGCTTGAACCACCGACCTTGCCGCTTGAACCGACTTTGCAGTCTGACGCATTAACCCATAGCGCCACACCGGTCTTTTTTTAGTCTTTCTGTGGTGTGACACTATTTCTTTCTACCCCATCATCTAAAAATGCTTTTTTTGCTGGCTTCCAAATTAGGAACAAGCAAACCATAAACTTCCCAAATAGGAAGTTTGTCTTGCAGAGGTGTGTCCTCATCCACAAGGTCCCTTCTCAGTGTGGGGGGTGTATCTATCTATTGCCTGTTATGTCAAAAATAAAAAAGGGTCTTCCCCAAATATTTTTCGGATGGTCTGGCTGTGCTTTCTATTCCCCTTGCATTACTTACATGTTAATATAATGAGGATCAGGGAGCATGGATCATGGAAAACATGTTTATGAAGAGGTTAAATGCAATGTAAAGACACAGGGCCATTGCCAGTTGTCCTGGTCAGCAGGACCCAGGTTATTATACT
>NW_006408623.1:6639547-6640780 GCF_000296735.1 Chrysochloris asiatica | reverse complement strand
GACTCAATGGCACCTGACAACAACAACAACAACATATGCATGTATGTGAAAGTTGGACAGTGAATAAATAAGACCATAGAAGAATTGATACATTTGAGTTATGGTGTTGGAGGAGAATATTAAAAGTTCCATGGGCTGCCAAAAGAACAAACATATCTATGTTGGAAGTACAGCCAGAATGCTCTGTAGAATCCAAGATGGCCAGACTTCATCTCTCATACTTAGGACATATTGTCAAGAGGGATCAGTCCCTGGAGAAGGACATCATACTTGGTAAAGTGGAGGATCAGTGAAAAAGAGGAACACTCCCAACAAGACGAATTGTCACAGTAGCAGCAGTAATGGGTTCAAGTGTAACAATAGTTGTGAGGTTGGTGCAGGACTGGGCAGTGTTTTTTTCTGTTGTGCATAAGGTCACTATGGGTCGATACTGATTCAATGGCATCTAACAACAACAATAGTAACAAGGACGAAGGGTCAATGCCAGCTGCCCTGGTCAGCAGGACCAAGAAAGCTAAAGGAATGTCACAAGTGCAGACCAACCCACACCCCCAGAGCCATGGTTTCCAGGGTCTGGGTGCCCCAAAGCTGCAGAGGCATTAAAAATAATCACTTAAATTTCAGTCAGTGTGTTAGCTGGTAGGCTCATGTACATTTACGGATTCAGCCAAGTTGAACACTCCTGACTCAGAAAATATAAATACCATTGCTCCAGCTGGGCAGAGTCCCAGAGGTGCATGTGGCCAGTCACAGCCACACACCGAGGAGCAGCCTGAGGTCCAGTGGTCAGAGCCTGAAGCAACACCCAGAAACTGTGACCAGCCAGCTAGCTCTGCCTTCGGAGGACAGAGGTCAAGAAACCGTTCCCTAGGCATCGAGTGGTGAAACAGACTCAGAATCCAAATCCTTTTTTTTTTGTTTGTTTCATACAGCATCCACTAGTCTTTCCTTTTTGTACCCCTGTAGCCATAGAAGAGTCTTGTAAGCTACACACAGACAGAAGACCAGTTATCATTAAATTGGGCCAGACAGTCACTCACTGAACGTCACAGGAGAACTCTGAAAACCACAGGATTTTCAGAGTCATAATTTTCAGAAATAGGTAACCAGGACATTGAGAAACCTCTTGTTGTTGTTGTTAGGTGTCATGGAGTCAGTACCAACTCATAGTGACCCTATATACAACAGAACGAAACACTGCCTGATCCTGGGCCAACCTCACAATTGTTGCCA
>NW_006408623.1:6619462-6638850 GCF_000296735.1 Chrysochloris asiatica | reverse complement strand
AACTACTTCTGAATATTTAGTCACTGAAAATCTCATGAAGAGCAGAGGTCCTTCTGGGTGAATTCAAACAGCTGATGCTTAACCTTTTACCCCAACCAGAATTCTAATTTGCAAACAACCATGACGATGCAAGTTGTCCATCTCACCAAAACCCCTGCCCACCGTCTTGATGCTAGCTCATAGCAACCCTATAGGACAGTGTTCCAAAGACATTCCTAGGTGACTGTAATCTTTATGAAAACAGACTGTCACCACTTTCTCTCGCTAAGCTGCTGGTGGGTTCTAACCACTGACTTTTTTTTTTTTTTAATAGTTTACATGGGAGAACATCAGTTTTACATCATTGTTTCATTGCAATGATTACAATCGCATTCGTCATCAACATTCAACAGTATTTGCTTCTATTTCCTTTGTTTTTTGTTTTGTTTCGTTATTCGGAGGGGAGAAGAGGTTGTACACCAAAACACTCAAAAACATATACTAATTTAAACAACCAAAGGGCACATTCTGCAAGCCTTCCTCCTAGCCACCAGCACACAGCCTTTCTCTTTCCACATCTGGAGTCCTCGGCTGCTCCCTCTCCCCATGTCCTCATCTCTGCCTCCATCTCTGGTGTCACTGTTTCCCTGGAAAGGGTCCCACATTCCACTCTTTCTCTTCTCCCTTGATGGTCCTAGCGTCTTCTGTTCCTGGACTGTAAAATTAACTGTTTCCCCTTTTTGTTGCAAAACCTCTACCTTTACAGTTGTGACACACACAATTAGTCATTATGACAATCATTCAATAGTGAATCATAAGAATCTTATCCTCATCTCCTTTTAACAGACCTATCTAGATAAGATGAAAGCCATTCATTGGGGATTACATCTTCCCCCACACAATCTGAAACTAAACTCCCTATTGAAAACTCATAAGCCAGTCACTTTATGCCTTTGTTGTTGTTGCTAGTTGCCATTGAGTCAGTACTGACTTATAGTGACCCCATGTACAACAGAATGAAACACTGTCTCATCCTGGGCCAACCTCACAATTGTTGCCATGCTTGAGCCCCCTGATGCTGCCCCTTTGCCAATCCATCTCTCTGGGTGTCTTCTTCTTTTACTCTGACTCTCCACCTTACCAAACATGATATCCTTCTCCAACAACTGGTCCCCCCTGATAGCTAATATGTCTGAAGTATAAGAAACAAAGTTTGGCCATCCTGGCCTTCAAGGAGCACCCTGGCTGCACTTCTTCCAACATAGATCTGTTGGTTTTTTTGGCAGCCCATGGTACTTTCAATATTCTCCTCCAACACCATAACTCAAAATCATCAATTCTTCTACAGTCTTCCTTACTCACTGTCCAGCATTCACATGAATATGAGGTTATTAAAAATACCATGGTTTGGGTCAGGCACTTAGTCCTCAAGCTGACATCTTTGTTCTTCAACACTTTAAAAAGGTTTTGTGCAGTAGATTTGCCTCATGTAATACGTCGTTTAATATTTTGACTGCTGCTTCCATGAGTGTTGATGGTTGATCCAAGAAGAATGAAGTTCTTGACAACTTCAATCTTTTCTCTGTTGATAAGGATGTTGTTTACTGGACCAGTGGTCAAGATTTTTGTTTTCTTTACCATAAGATGCAATCCATACTGAAAGCTGTGCTCTTTTATCTTCATCAGTAAATGTTTTAAGTGCTTTTCACTTTCAGCAAGCAAGGGTGTATCATCGGCATATCGCAGGTTGTTAATGAGTCTTCCTCCAATCCTGATGCCACATTTTTCTTCATATAGTCCAGCTTCTCAGATTATTTGCTCAGCATACAGGTTGAATAAGTATGGTGAAAGAATACAACCCTGTCACACACCGTTCTTAATTTTAAACCATTCAGTGTTCCCATGTTCTGTTTGAACAACTGCCTCTTGGTCCATGTACAGATTCCTCATGAGAACAATTAAATGTTCAAGAATAATCATACTTCACAATCTTGTCCATAGCTTGCCATGATCCACACAATCAAAAACCTTTGCATAGTCAATAAAGCACAGGTAAACATCTTTCTGGTGTTCTCTGCTTTCGGCCAAGATCCATCAGACATCAGCAATGATATCCCTCATTCCACGGCCTCTTCTGAATCCTGCTTGAACCTCTGGAAGTTCTCTGTCAATGTATGCTTGCAGTCGTTTCTGTATTACCTTTAGTAAAACTTTACTTGCATGGTATATCAAAGAGATTGTTCAATGATTTTAGCATTCTGTTGGGTCACCTCTCTTTGGAATGGACACAAATACGGATCACTTCCAATCAGTTTTCCAGATAGTTGTCTTCCAAATTTCTTGGCATAGATCAGTGAGTTCCTTTAGTGCCGCCTCACTTTCTTGAAAGATTTCAATTTGTATTCCATCAATTCCTGGAGCCTTGTTCTTGCCAATTCCTTCAATGCCCCTTGGACTTCTTCATTCAGTATCATTGGCTCTTTATCATACACTACCTCTTGAAATGGTTGAACATTAACCATTTGCTTTTGGTACAGTGACTCTGTGTATTCCTTCCATCTTCTTTTGATGTTTTTTTATATCATTTAATAATTTGCCCAGAGAGTCCTTCAATAACGAAAGTCAAGGCTTGAATTTTTCTTCAGTTTCCCCAGCTTGAGAAATGTTGAGTGTGTTCTTCCTTTTTGGTTTTCTGACTCCAGATCTTGCATGTTTTGTTGTAATATTTGACTTTGTCATTTAGAGCTGACCTTTGAAATTTTCTGTTCAGCTCTTGTATCTCCTCATTTCTTCCACTTGCTTTAACATCTCTACGCTGGAGAGCAAGTTTCAGTGTCTCTTCTGACATCCATTTTGAACTTTTCCTTCTTTCTTGCCTTCTTAATGACTTTTTTATACCCCTACCCCATTTTAGGTAGTCAATGTGTAAGTTGCCTGTCCCTGTCAACCCTGTATACAGAGGACTCACCACTGAATTTTTGTTTAGAGCTGAGCATTGAACCTCTGTGACCCCTAGTTGTGAGTCTGGCTCCTTCTCTCAGAGTCCTGTAGTCCCCCTAAGCAGGGGGCTACACGGTTGCCTTGCCTGAGACACTCATAGTTGGTCTTATCTTGTTTAACTGCACAGTGATCCCAGAGGCCCCAGCATAGAAGGTAAATGGTATGGCCACCCTATTGTCCCTAAATCAAGCAAGAGGACATCCCCAATGAAGGTCATGCAAGGGATACTTGTCCCTAAGCTGTTGCCTCACAAGGCATCCCAGTAAGAAGCCAAGAAGACAAGTGCTCCCTCAGAGAGGGGCCCAGGCCTCCGATGTCCTTGACACCCCTGAGCCCATCATAATGAATACAGGAAATAAGAAGATAGACAAGAGTATTACTATGACCGAAAATAACATCCTTCTTTTCCTTCAGTTTTGCAACTGAAATAACTATGAAATAAGTGTGAACTCCTTTGCTTGCCCTTGCCATGTTAGATATGGCAGATTTATGAAATTCTGATGCTGTCTTAAAACATTGGACTCATTGGAGCAGTGGCTTCCAACTGAAAGGTTGGCAGTTCAAAGACACCTGCCTCTCTTCTTCACAGCAGAAAGACACTGCAGTCTGCTTCCTTAAAGATGACAGCCTTGGAAATCTGATGGGAAGTTATGTTCTAGGTGTGGGAAGCCACTCAGTGGTGGTGAGCAGGTTGTAATGTAAATAGTTCTAACTCTGGGAGTTGGCACTATAGGATAAAACACCGGACTGCAAGGTCAGTTTGAACCGAACCTCAGTGGTTCCAACTCACCAACCCTATAGAGGGTTGCTAGGAATCAAAACCAACTTAAAAACAACAACAACTTTATGAGTCAGCATGCCTGAGTTATTGAAACATTTGGAAAGGAACTGCAAGTTCAAAGGAAAATCAGACAGACAGGCTAAACATATGTGGGCACGTTCTATATGGGGCCTTCCGGAAGGCTGGCTTTCTAACTCAGAGAGGAGACAAGCTGCTGGCAGGAGCAGAATACTCAATAAGTAAGCGTGGGTTTACCTGTGCTTACTTACTAATCTGAAGTGAACAATTCCTGCTTACTGGAGACTCTTTCCCTGTCAAAACACCAAATGCAAATCCACTGCCATTAAGTTGAATCTCAGACAGAGTAGAATTGCCTCATAGGGTTTCAAAGCTGCAAATCTTTACAAAACAGACTGCCCATCTTTCTCTGGTGGAATATTTGATGAGCTTGAATTTTCAACCTTTTAGTTAGAAGCCCAATGCTTACCCCACTGTACCTCCAGGTCTTCCTCCATCCCTTGAGGGATTGTAAATTGGAAAAGAGGCTTTGGGGTTGGGAAAGAGAACATATCAACCATATTCAAAAGCAGAATCTCTGATGTGGTAAAAAAAAAAAAAAAGAAATTGTTCACTACAATTTAGGAAATAAGCATGAATAAGTCCATGCTTACCTTGCCTGTTGGTGGGCCTCCCATCGAGCCAGCAGGATGTCAGCTGACCTACCTCATCCAAGGACTATTTTCCCACCACAGTCTCTGAGAGAGATCTGCCTCAGGGGTCTAAAGAGTTTCTGTTCTGAGGCACCCTCAGAGGAGTGGAGCAAACGTTTTGGGTGCAATGACCACATGGCCATTGCTTAGCATAGAAGGTTCTAGAAGCTTGATATTTGAGGGATTCTAATCCCTCAGAGACCTGGTGGTTTCCTGCAGAGATCAGCAGATGAAGAAAAACTTGTTCTTTTCCTCTGAATCCTTGTTCCCCTGAAGAACTCAAGGTGCAAAGGAGTCTAGTTTGGGAAGACAACCCGGCCTCTCTCTTCACACTCTGCATGCTTTATCTTTCTCTCTTTGGTCTGACTGCATGGGGTTGACCCTCGGCCATAACAATGACTAGAATGGAGACAGGGCAGACATGCAGTCTTTCGCCATGAACTATGGTGTCAGCCATAGGGTTGTGTCTGTTTTGCCGTGTCTGCTTTTGTGCATCCTACTCCCTCGGTGTAGACTACCATTCCTTCCACTGACGCTTCCTCCCTCATCAGACTATCCATTCTCCCACCGCAGCTCCTGACAACCATTGATCTCTGTGGTTTCCTATTTTCTTGTTGCTGTTAACTTCTGACTTATGGTGACCCCACGTTTGTCCAAGTGGAGTCATGCTCCACAGGGTTTTCAAGGTTGTGACCTTTTGGGAAGCGATTGCCAGGTCTGTCTTCAGAGGTGCCTCTGGGTACACTTGAACCATCAACCTTTCCACTATTAGCAGCACATCTGACCATTTACAAACTCTCTGTCTATTCTTTCTCATATAAGGTAGCTGTGAGTTGGAAGTGACTTGTAGGCATGGATTTGGGTTAGATAGCTAACTCATGTGAGTGGAATCAGGCAATGTTCATTCTTCTGTATCTGACTTATATTTCTCTTAGCACATTGTTTCAAAGGTTCATCCATGTTGAACCATGAATCAGTACACTGTTCCTTCCTAATACGGGTTCTATTCCATTGTGTGAATCCACAGCATTTGTTTGTCCATTCATCTGCTGATGGACTTGTGGGCTGTTTCCACCTTCTGGTGATTGTGAATACTGCTGTGAAACACATTAGTGGACAAGTACAGCTTTCTTTCACTGCTTTCGATTCTTTTGGGGTCTATACCCAGGAGTGGGATTGGTGGGTCTTATGGTAATTGATGTAACGGATTTTTGAAAAAGGATATTAGCAGAATACTAACATGGAAACTTTCTCCCCTTGGTTTCAATGTGATATAAAATAACAAAGAGTGTGGGACAGAAAATTCCATGGGAAGAACTCACAAAGGAAATGGCCAAGAATGGATGCCACAAATCTTGAACCCTCCCAAAGACACCAGCCCGTGGGCACCAAGTCGATTGTGATTCTGAGCAACCCGATAGGACAGGCTGGAACTGCTGTGTAGGGTTTCCGAGGCTGTAAGCCAATGGAGGAAGACAGCATCAGCTTTTCCTTGCAGGTCTGCTGGTGGGTTCAAAGCCTAAGCTACTGTTCTGAAGAGAGCAGTTCTGATTCTGTGGGCCCCTCTGCTCTCTTGAAGGTAGGGAGAGGCTCCCCAAGGCTGAAGGTGTCTGGAGATGACATTGGCCTTGTAGTTGAATGGTTGTGGGTCACTGCTGAGTTCTGCTGGAGAGACAAGTTTGCAGACCCCGGGTAGCAAGGTGACTGGGGACCAGTTGCCAAATCCTTGGAAGGGTTTCTCCAACTTCGGATGCTTTCATTTGTGTGTGTGTGAATGTGCCCTCAGTGAGATGCAGTTTTATTGCATTTGCAGATTTGGATATTGTAAAACAGTCAGAACATAGAACTATCCTTCCCCCAAAGACCCCTTTCCTGCTTTCCCTTGTACTGGCACCTATTTCTCTCCCTGTCTCCTAAACTCTGACAGGTAACAATCAATTCTCCGTATCCATAATGTTGTACTTTTGAGAACGCTACATCAATAGAACCACGCAGTATAACAATTTCTTGATACTGGCTTTTCTTTTCTTTTTTCCCACTCAAATTGCAATCCACCCAAGTTGTTGAGGGTGTCAATATTTCACTCCTGTTTGGTGCTGAGCATAGCACTGTGTGGACAGTTGGTTTAACTGTTTACTCATTGAAGACAACTATGTTGTTTATGTTGTTCACAGTTTGGGGCCATTACAAGTAAAGTTACTATGAATATGTTACTGTCGTTGGGTGCCCTGAACTCAGTTCCTCCTCATAGTGATTCCGAGTACAGAGGAGAACCTCCCCATAGGGTTTTCTAGGCTGCCATCTTTTGGGGAGCAGATCCCAGGTCTTCCCGTTGGCTGGGTTCTGCTTAACCATCTGCACCACCAGGACTCTCACTATGAGCGCTCATTTATAGACTTTTGTATGAATGGTTTCCATTGGGGGGGGGGCGATATATGCCAGGAACACAATTGCTGGGGAGAATGTATTGTGTTTTAGGATAAGCACTGGACTGCTCACCGTAAGGTTTGTGTTTAGACCCACCAGTCACTCCCTATACAGGGAGTCAGTACCAACTCAATGACACTTAGCAACAACAACAGCGTAGTGAAGTATAGGTCTGTTTTCCTAAGAAATGGTCAAACTATTTTCCATTGTGGTTGTACTATTTTAGATTCTCTCCAGCAATGTATGAGGAACCCAGGGTCTCCACTTAGAGACCAGAATTTGGAATTTTTCTTGTTAAGTGCTCTCAAGTAGGTTTTGACTCATAGTGACCCTGTATAGGTTATCCAAAGAGCAGCTGGTAGGTTTGAACTGCTGATCTTGTGGTTCACAGTCCGGTGTTTATGCTACAGCACAAATCAGGAATGTTCTTGTTAAGTACTGTTGAGTTGGTTACAACTCATGGTAACCTTGTATAGGGTTTCCAAGGAGCAGCTGGTGAGTTTGAACTGCCAACCTTGTGGTTCAAACCAACCTTGCGATCCAGTCCTTTATCCCACAGAGCCGCACACCAGGAATAGGCACCTTTTTTTTTTTTTTTGGCTTACTGATGTGGTGCTATAGGATAAGCACTGAACTGTTCACCTCTAGATCAGTGGTTCAAAGAGATACAGGTTCAGTTTGAGTGAAAACCTACTTGAGGGCACTTAGTAACGACAAACAGAAGAAACATGGCAGGGACTTTGTCATGTTGAAGGGATGTTAGTGAATGTGCTTATTTGTCATCTGTCCATCTCTGTTGAACTACCAGTTCACAGTTTTGGCTCCTTTTTCCAATTGAATTGTTGGACTTCTTTGCCTGCTGAGTTTTAAGGATACTTTCCGTGAGTCCTTGAACAGATATGTGGTTTTAATGTTACTTCCCAGTTTGCATCTTGCGTTTTCATCTTAACAGGATCTTTTGCAGAGCAAAAGTTTAGAAGTGTGATGAAATCCAATTTATCAAATGTTTTCTTTCTTGATCGTGTTTTGGCAGTGATATATCACACAACTTGGTTTCTGTCTTTGGGCAGAGAGAGCCAGGTTTCCCTTTGGGCTTGTACCTGGTGGTATTGTCAGGCTGCAGGCCTCTCCAGAAGCTATGTTAGGACACATAGGAGGCAAAAGCATACCCACCCCCAAGCTGATCCTCCTCATACGCACTCCCTCAGTGCTCAGCTTTATTGCAAAGAGAACATTGATGAACTTGAACTATGCTTAGCAGGGGGCTCTAGACTCCTGGTGTGTGGCACTATAGGACCATCGCTGGACTTCAAACCACAAGGTCAGTAATTCAAACCCACCAGCTGCTCCTTGGAAATCCTATATAGTGTCGCTCTGAGTTGGAACCGACTTGATGACACTTAACAACAACCACATTATGAGGCTGAGACAAATGTGTCTCTTCCATCGTGTCTCGTTCCAGAAGCTGTTCTGTAATGCTTTGATTCTGCCATTCCGTGCCCATATGTTAGACTCAGGGAAGACCTTGTTAAATTTGTTATGCATACAAATACTTGAAGCAGAATTAAGTCAAGGTTTTCTGAGGGGGAAACTTTTTTTCTGGAGCAATTCTTGTTCAATTCATTTAAAATAGACCTAAAACTGAGATGGTCAGCTGCTGTATAGAGAGTTCATCAAAGAATGGCTTTCCTATACTCTGTTCATCAGACTCTGTCATTTATTGATTAAGTTTGCAGTCAAGTTTGGGTTCCTGGCCCAGTTTGTGCCCCATAATTTATATTAGCCACCACCTTTGCCAGAGTAGACTCTTTCTGTCATTGTTACGTCTCCCAGTTCTATTTGTATTTTTTTCTTTCATTTGGACAGATCTGTATTTGTCATGAAATTTTGATTCATCTGATAAGTTTACCATCTGCATTTTAGCCATTTTTATTGTTATTGCATTCTGATTTATTTCTACCATATTAACCCATTGTTATCAAGTTGGTTATGACTCACAGTGACTTTACATGACAAAGTAGAACTGCTCCCACAGGGTTTCATAGCTTGCAAATCTTTACAGAAGCGACTGTCACATCCTCATCTTTCTCTGGAGGAGTGGCTGGTGGGTTTGAACCACTGACCTTTTAGTTAGCAGCCCAACACATAACCCACTGAACTGTCAGGGCTCCTTGTGAGCATGAGGCCAGCTCAGAATGCCCCTGGGCGGCAGAGGATGCTCCCTTCCTCATGGAAACTGGGTGCAGATCTGGGGGCAGGACCACACTGCCTCTCCACACTTGTTGATTCTCATCACGTGCTGTACAAGGGGATGGAATTGGTAGAGAGGATCAGGGGATAAAAATAGAGCAGACTCGGGAATAGAGTTCATCAAACCTTCAATTGTCTTGGCCCCAAATCATAATCCTGGGAATTTTGCTTAGAATTATTTGGCAGTGTAATAGAAAAAAATTAAGAAAAATATATACCCTTAAACACATCTTAATTGATTTTTCCTGGCAGGAGTCTCTATTGGAATTCAACAAATGGAGGGCTCTGAATTCTAAATTGGTTGGTAGCAGTATATACGTATAAATCTATGCTGATATTTGGAATCATAGCTCCCACATTGGGGTGAGCTTCTTAGAACTCTAAAAAAATTGAGTTTAAAACAATGTTCAAGGAGAAACAACTTCTCAGACTCCAACCAGCCATGCATTCTTGGATGTACCCACTGGAAAGACAGGCTGCACCAAGGTCTACACAGGTGGCTCTGAAACAGAAGGCCTAGAACCCCAGGGGAACACAGCGCCACCTTGTGGACTTCCAGACGTATGCAGGAGCTACTCTGTTCAGGCCTCTCTGAATGGGTTTTTCACGGCTCCATTTTCTTTCTTTAGTCTGTGGCTCAGCCTGCTCATGGTCTCCAGATGAGAAAATGGATGCAAAGAGTTTAAATTTATCCTCATAAGCATCTCAAGCAGTTGACACACACATTCATGCTGTGAAGGTTAGAGTTTGGTGTCAGTTGGGCTGGGCCAGTAGTTAGCCAGGTAAAACCTGGGCATTGAATAAAACATAAAAACCTGGGCATTGAATACAACTTAAGAACTTCTATGATGAGATATGCACTGAGCAGTTAACCCCCTGGAAGGACTCTCCCTGAGGGGTGGGACCTACTTCCAATTGATTGGACACAGGGGGCGGGAGGGAGATTGCTGCTTTGTGCTGGGTCTGGACCCTGCATCTGCTCATCATCGAACCTCCAATTCTTTGGCTGAGCCAGTGGCCCGCTCTATTACCTGTTAATCCTGGGAGTTGTTAGCAGCCTGTCATCTTACAGGCCTGACCTGCCTGCCTTCCATCTGCTGTGCCCACCTGCTCTCATCAGCCCTGCAACTGAGTGAGTCTGAGGCTTCCAGTCTGACATCTGACCCACAGACTTGGGATTAACTACCTCTGCAATTACAAATGGTGTGAGCCATTTCCTTGATATAAACTTCTCTTTATACATATATATTGTTATTGTTATTAAGTGCCATCGAGTGGGTTCTGACTCATAGTGATCCCAGAAAGAGTTTCTGATGAGTGGCTGGTGGGTTTGAACCTGGAGGTTCAAGCTGACCTTGTGGTTCAACATCATACCAAGACTCTGCATATACACAAGATAAAGCACTGGGTAGCTAAGCACAAGTTTGGCAGTTCATCAAGCCATACCTCCAAAACCCTATACAGGGTCACAATGAGTTGAAAATTACTCAAAGACACAACAAGATATATATATATATGGCTGCTGGAGATAGCTGTGCACCATGGAGTTGTTCCGACTCATAGCGACCCTGTACGGGGTTTCCGAGGCTGTAAATCTTTATGGGAGCAGAAAGCCTCATCTTTCTCCCATGGAACAGCAGCTGGTAGTTTCTAACTGCTGACCTTGCAGTTTGCAGCCATATTCGTAACCACTATGCTACCAGAGCGCTCTCTCTCTGTCTGTCTCTGTCTCTCTCTCTCTCTCTCTCTCTCTCTCTCTCTCTCTCTCTATATATATATATATATATATATATATATAGAGAGAGAGAGAGAGAGACAGAGACAGAGACAGAGACAGAGACAGAGACAGACAGAGACAGACAGAGAGAGTCTTGGTGTGGTGCTATATACAGAGTCACTATACATGGTTACTATGAGTCGGAAATGTTATTAACAAAACTAACAACAATATATGTATTGCACACACATATGTGTGTGTGTATTGTTGTTGTTGTTCAGTGCTGTAGAGTTGGCTCGGGCCCATAGCAACCCTGCATAGAGTTTCCAGGGAGCAGCTGTTGAGCTTGAACTGCCGACCTTGCAGTTCAAATGGCTTTGCAATCTGGCGCATTAACCCACAGCGCCACACCAGGACTCCTATATATATAGATATAGATATTTCTGGTGTGGTGCTGTGGATCAGCACTGAATTGTGAACCACAAAGTCCACAGTTTAAACCCACCAGCTGCTCCTTGGAAACCCTACACAGGGTTGCTGTGGGTCGGGATCGAATTGGTGGTGACACTTAGCAACAGCAGAACTATCTATCTATCTATCTATCTATCTATCTATGTATCTGTCTATTATATATAGAGAGATCTTGGGAGAGACAGAGAGAGAGAGCGGTGCAAACAGTGGCTGAACCTTCTCTGAGAAGACATGTGTCCTGTGTGGGCTCGTTACCGAAAGCAAACCCAGTGAAATTTTCTCAAGAACCCAATCTAAAAAAAGATCCCCTGACTGTTTGGCCAAAACCCTGAAGTCTTACTAGTGAAGATGACCCAATGTTTGTGAAAAAGTGTAGGCGTCTCCTAGTAGGGAGACAGGGTGCCTGAGACTGAGGAGGTCTTTCTCCCTTGCCTGTTGAGAGGGTGTTGAACTGGCAGACTCAAATTGTCCATAAAGGTTTTATTGTCCCCAGAAGATGACATTGGAAGAGCCAGAGGCTAGGAATCAGAATGCCTTGGCATCTGTTCTCTCAGTCATTGCTCCCCACCATTGGACCACTCTGAACTTCTGTTTCCTCATTTGTAAGACAGGAGTAGTCAAACCTTCAAATCCTCCTCCCCTTCTCAAGCAAGTTTCTAGAATGGAAAAGTCCTCTTCTTGGCTCATTTTCTCCATTCTCTATGATATTATTGGAAACAATTGTAAGACACATGAATGAAACCAACTAAAGACAGTAGCAGTAACTACCTCCTTGCAAGATCTGAAGAAAGCTCTAGATCTGTGTCTCCTGTTAGGTTATTTCTAGGGGTGAAGAGCCCTCAAGCCTGACCCCACAGACTCTTTGTTTATCCACTGCAAGGAAAGACCCCAGTTCCACAGCGATTCACCCAGAACATCTGCCCTTCCATTTTGCTGCTGCATCATAACGTTCTCACTCAAAGTCTTATAAACAGGTGCACAGGGTGAAACCAGAAAGTGGGCAGTGCTGGCTTTGGTCTTGCAGCACTTCTGTGGTCACAGAAGAAGGAAAATTGGAAAGAGGTCCATCTAGCTCCAGACATTCGTGCATGGATGCAAGCTCATTCCTCCACATGGAGGCTCCCTGGTATGACGCTTTTGGTGGCAACATCATCATGATAAGAGTGTGAGGGTCTTAGTCTTCACCAGCCTGGGAGTGGAACAAGGTCTACCTCCTCTCCCTCCCTGATTTGTCCTATCCTCAGTGTCACCTCCCAGAGACCATCCAGTCCTCCCAACACTCTTCCATCTCCAAACAGGGCTTTAAGACTCATTCAGCATTTGACTTGGAACATCTTCTGCTGTTCACTGGCTGGGAATAAGTATGAGGATTCCAAGGGAGCAGTTTCCATAGCAACAGCGGCCCCATGGAAGGTTTCAGAACTTTTGCCTCCTACTCAGAGTACTGCAGACTTTGAGAAGGCAGACGGCAGCGAGATGAGCACTAATTGCCTGACCTGAATTCGCTGTGGTGGGCAGAAGAAAGACAAGTGCAATGCAGCCTGGCAGACACCTCTCATTGGCACACATCCAAATTACCTTCCTGGAAGTGAATCATCGTCATATTATTATGACTTGCTGTCGGAGGTGGCATCCGGGATCACACCAATGGTCATTTGTCTTGCACTGTGAGAGGCTCAGCTGCAGGCCTGGGGAGAAGGAGAGTTGTCTACTGGTCAACCTAGCAGAAACAATGATCAGATGGATTGTGATGTCTCAATAGCTGGGATGTTGATGGAGAAGCAAACAGTCCCAGATCATCAGCTAGTATTTAAACTCGGGTCACTGAGGCTCTCAGTACCTGGTCTTGGACATACAAACACTAAGGCTGAGATGGCAGATGGAGTTTATGCCTTCTAGTCTACTTGACAGAAAAGCTTCTAGAGCTACATTAAAGGGGTTCTGTGGTGCCATGTGGACTCTCTCTTAGTTGATATACTTTTGGAAAACACTGCTTGTGAACAAACAACCCACTTCCACCTCTGAGGACCATGTGTGGTGACTCCCTTCCAACTCTGAGAAGCATGTGTGGTGACCCACTTCCACCTCTGAGGAGCATGCGTGGTGACCCACTTCCACCTCTGAGGAGCATGCATGGTGACCCCCTTCCAACTCTGAGGACCATGCGTGGTGAGTCCTTTCTAGTTGTGAGCACCATGTGTGGTTGTCTACTTCCAGCCTTGAGGGCCACGTGTGGTGATCCACTTCCAACTCTGAGGACCATGCCTGGTGACCCACTTCCAGCCCTGAGGACCATGTGTGGTGATCTACTTCCAGCCCTGAGAACCATGTGTGGTGACCCCCTTCCAACTCTGGGGACCATGTGTGAAGAACTACTGCCAACTCTGAGGACCATGTGTGGTGACCCACTTCCAGCCCTGAGGAGCATGCGTGGTGACCCACTTCCACTCTGAGGACCATGCGTGGTGACCCACTTCCAGCCCTGAGGACCATGTGTGGTGACCCCCTTCCAACTCTGGGGACCATGTGTGATGAACTACTGCCAACTCTGAGGACCATGTGTAGTGACCGTCTTCCAGCCCTGACAACCAGGTGTAGTGGCTCACTTCCAGCTGTGACAACCATGTGTGGTGACCTTCTTCCAGCCCTGAGGACCATGTGTGGTGGTTATCCATCCCACTTACTCCATACCATGCCCACCTTTGATCAGAGGAGGCGGTGTAGATGAGACATACATGCACCAACTCTAGAGCAGAGCAGCTCAGGGCAAGTGGCTTCACCTCATTTTCTACAAATTGGTGGCAACAATATGCCCTCCTACCAGGCTTGCAGCGAACCCTGGTGTGTCACTGTATGAGAAGCACTGGACTGCTAACCACAAGGTTAACCACAACCCAGCTCTTCGAAATCCTATACAGGGTCATTAAGAGTCGGAGCCAACTTGATGACACTCAACAAGAGTGTATGTTGATTTAAAGATAAAAATAGACATTACTTGCAACATATAACAAGCATTAAAATGTTATTGTGTAAAGGTTTGCCTTAAATAAGCCACCTCATTAATAATTTTTTTTTTTTAATCTTGAAATCACACATTCAAATTCATTTACTTCTAGAATCAAGAAGTAAGATTTGACTTGAGCAGCAAAACTATGACCTTGTTGACATGTTTAGATGTTGTTGTTGTTGTTAAGTGCCGTCGAGTCGGATCCGACCCATAGCGACCCTGTACAGGGTTTCCTAGGCTGTAAATCTTTACGGGAGCAGAATGCCTCATCTTTCTCCCGCGGAGCGGCTGGTAGTTTCGAACTGCTGGCCTTAAGGTTCACAGCCCGATTCGTAACCACTACGCTACCAGAGCTCCTTGACATGTTTAGATACCACTCTTAAAAACTAAACAAGTATCTGTTTTAGGCATGCTTAGTGGTTATATCCTGGTGTGGCACTATAGGATAAGCATTGGACTGCAAGGTCATTTTGAACTGCAAGGTCAGAGGTTCAAGTCCACCACTCGCTCCTCAGAAATGCTATACAGGGTAGCTATGAGTCAGAATCAACTCAATGGCACTCAGCAACAAAGACAACATATTTGCTATAACACAAACCTCCTTTGACAAATTCATAAAAGAAAGGTGCTTGCATAGAGCACTCCGGATTAAATCTAGGTGTTCTAACAATTCAAGTAGAACCCTGGTGCTTCCAGGGTGGTGATGTGTCTGCCGTCTTTGCACATTTCTGCTGTCAAAGAGCTCCCCCCACCTTCTGCCACTAGACGTTTCTCACTGCTTATGGTGTGCCATTCATGTATGTCTCATGGCTTCAACATCCTAGTTCTCCCAGCAAGGTCTGGGAATCATCTAAGACCTGTGTTGTTACTGATGTTTGTTCTATTCCATAGTCATCCATTCTATTGAGAGGGTGACTGGACCCAACCTTCTGTGCCTCTTCAGTCCTTCTAGGTCACCGCCCTAGTGACATGCTCCTTAAAGACAGCTGTGCCCAGCTATTACCAGTGCACACTTCCTGTACATGAAGCTCTGAGTTTCAGAGTTTGGGATCTGGTCTTGTGGTGGTGGGTGGGGGCAGGAGCTTGGTAGTTTGTTGGTTAAGCCCCTCTCCATTGTTCCTGTTTATGGAACATTGTGCCTTCTCCATCCGTCTGAGGACTTTTGTCTGCCTGAGAGTGGGGACACCCACCGAGCCATGGCCAAAGAGCTTGGAGTTTGTTGCAAAGCAGGACCTGTGTTTGTCTCTACTTCAACCCCCTTCGTCCCCCACTCTTGCTGCCCTTTCAATAAGACATTGGCATTCAGGTCTTACTTCAGTTGTGTTTTCAAGGAATCTAAGCTGAGGGTCTACTGTGCCAGGTGTTGATGTAAGTGCTGGGATCCAAGGGCAAAGGAGACAGGGAGTTCTGCATGTCACCGATATCACAGGGGACAGATAATAGACTAGATTTTCTCAGGTAAATGCAAGATGGGAGTGGTTATAGCCAATACACAGGGATGCTTGATTTTCAGTGAGTGAAGAGAGAATGAGGTGTAGGAAAGAGACTGTAGGATTTCTAGAATTTTCAGCATCAGGCCAGGAAGGATGACCTGAAGGGTGCGGCCGAGAAGACCACCTTATGCTCCTGATTACATTCTACCCGACAGAGCTGTGGCTGTGACTCCTTCTGACCTGGAGAAAGGTGCCCAAGGGATAGCTTTCTCCCAAATACAACTTTAACATAAAAAAAAAAAAAAAAAAAAAGTTCAAAAGTTATGTGGAAAATGGGGAAGGAGCTGTTTTTACTCCCTTCCCAGGTTTCCTGCATGTTCACATACATACACATTCAAACACATATCAGCTACTTGACACATCACAAGCATCATACATATTCACATACATACACATCAAGCACATGTGCACATTAAATACTTCACATATACCACATGTATCATGCATGTCAACAAGCATACACTCAAACACATGCCCACACTATACACTTCACACCTATCACATGTATCATGCATGTTCACATACATGCACACCCAAACACACATCACACAGCTGGCATATATCGCATCCATCATATATGTTCACATGCACGCACACACACTCAGACACATGTCCACATCACATATTTCACACCTATCACACCCATCATGCACATTCACATACAAACACGTCTGTACCCTATATTTCACATGTATCGTATGTGTTCACATGTAAGCACACAGAGACACATATCATATGCCCACATCAGTCACACCCACCATGCATGTTCACATGCATACATACTCAAACACATATAATTTACTTCATATATATCATGCATTGTGCAACTAGCACACAAAGACTCACATAACACACACTCACTTCACAGACACTCATGTACCACACACATATACATACATCCCCACACACATGCACAGTCTTTCACACATACATACACCCACATCACAGAGACCTCACACTCTCACACACACATGCACAGTGTCAGGTACTTATCTAGAGCTCTTTGGTCCTTCACCTCCTCACGTGGCTCGCTGCTTTCATGGCAGCAATTCTTAGTGGACTTGAAGACCCAAGTATATTTTGCTGCTTGTCTGATGACACCTTTGGGTTCTGAGCTCATGGAAGCATCAGAACTTGGCTTCTCGAAGCTTCTATCTGCAGACACACACCCCTGATGGTCTTAGCTAGCTGAGCCGGGTTCTCCACCGTCAGCAGCTCACCGCAGGCTTCCATGGCCTCCTCCCCAATGCCCTGCTCCCCATCAACACCCACAGTTACTAGACATCTGTTTCCAAGGATGACTGGAATGAGGACGGTGACACAGGAAGCCCCAGTAGTCCCTCTATGGTGACAACAACATGGCGCAATGTGAGCCTGGGATCCCTTTCTTCTGGGGCCAGTAGAGCTTTTCTGGATGCTACCAGTCAAAGAGCTCTGCTTAGCAGGAGAAACCAAACACCAGGAGCGCAATCCCTCTGAAGTAATCGCTTGCTTTACCAATTAGTGTAACTGCACAGACCCAACAAATCACGAGGAAGAAATGCTTCTATTGTAAGGTCTTGACCTTTTAGGTTGACATTAAATTGGAAGAAACTGCTCATGTTAGAAATAATTACTGCCCATAATGAATACAATTAAGCATAAAAGAATCTTTATAACTTGGGTACCATTTGTGCACTTAGAAATCGACTCGTATTTTTCCCTCCACAGATGTTACAATAATGGTGTCAACACTTTTATTTCTTTGTCCATAAGCTGAAAATTATGGCTGTTCCATGAATCTCTAACGTGCCCGGGGAGCCGGGGGCCCAGCTGTGGAGCACATGAGTCCAGCCTTCTCCTCCAGCTCGGGTTTCATGGTGACCTCAGCTTCCTGTGTAGGGCGGGGACCCTGGCAAGGGAGGACTTGTAAAACTGTTTGTGAAGAGTGAAGTTAGGAAGAAGTGCCTTGGTGTCAAACATCTGCTCCATCCATTACACCCCAAGAGCAGGCAGGAGCCTACAGTAGGGGCAAGCAAAGTCAATAAATTAAAATTCTCCTGTGAGCTTGTTCCAGTTTGAACAATGAATTGAAGAAGAAGAAAAAAAAAAGGTGCTCAGCAAGGAAAGATGGATTTTTACTCCATTTACTAGAATCATGATTATATTTTGGTTTTCTTGATGGAACTGATGCGTCTCTTTATCACAATATAAGCAATGTTCACTGGTGGATTTGGGTACTTTTTCTGACGGCAGGGGACAAGAAAGATTTGGTGTCTTCTAGAAACCATGCTTGTCTGTTGATGTTTTCCTGTGCTGTATTCTTCATTAAAATACGAGGTGGATGAAAGAAACTAAATACAATGTCTTTCTAGTTACGTGTGTAGGTTACGGACGGCATGAATACTCAAGTCATTATTTATTGCATCTGGAATATGATCGTGTTAATTACTTCAGGCTGTGTCACCGTCCTGGTAAAGAGCATTTTGTCAAAAGTGGCTGATGTATGAGTTAGAAACGTAGAGAGAAATGGAAGAGATTTTTAACGTTTTGAAGGAGGGCATTACAGATTGATATTCCACATAAGGTAACATCATCCTCTCCTGGGCCTGGCCTGCTCACACACATTTACACATGCTACCAACATCCATTCCAACCCGGAACATCCACTTTGCTAGACAAAGAGCCAGGAAATTGGAAATGGAATATCAGTAATCTCCCCCATCCCCTGACCAGTCCCCTTCCCCTCACGTCATATATCAGCCAGCAGTCTGCTCACAAGCCCAGATCAGTCCTGGTACAGAGGCCAGGTCTCCAAGCCCACTGGGCTGCTGGTGCTGCCTGGGATGGGGAACATGCACCTGGGTGCGCAAGGGGCATGGTTCTGAGTACCTCGAGGGGGGCATGACACAACTTCCTTCTGAGCATGGCCAAGGCCATGAGCAGCCCTTAGAAGGGTGTCTTCAAGAGAGGTGGCATCTAGGAGGTCATACCCTAAAGCCAGAGTTCTGGTGTGGTGCTATAGGATAGCGTTGGACTGCCAACTGCAGGTTGGTAGTTCAAAACCACCAGCCATTCACTGGAAACCCTACGTAGGGTCACTATGAGTGAATTAACAACAACAACAACAACAACAACAACAACACACACCTGACATGGAGTTATAGGGAAACATTGGACTGCTAACGACAAGATTAGTGGTTCAAACCCACCAGCCATTCCTTGGAAACCCTATACAAGGTTGTTATGAGTCAGAACCAACTCAGTGGCACTTAATAACAACAGCAACACACACCTGGTATGGCATTGTTATAAAGCACTGGACTACTAACTGCAGGTCAGTGGTTCAAGCCCACCAGCCATTCCTTGGAAACCCTATATAGGGTCACTATGAGTCGGAACCAACTCAATGGCACTTAACAACAACAACAACACACACCTGATGTGGTGTTGTAGAAACACACTGGACAGTTAACTGCAAGATCAGTGTTCAAACCCACCAGTCGTTCCTAGGAAACCCTATACAAGGTTGTTATGAGTCGGAACCAGCTCAGCGGCACTTAACAACAACAAC
>NW_006408623.1:6599512-6619362 GCF_000296735.1 Chrysochloris asiatica | reverse complement strand
AACCCTATACAAGGTTGTTATGAGTCGGAACCAGCTCAGCGGCACTTAACAACAACAACACACACCTGATGTGGTGTTGTAGAAACACACTGGACTACTGTCTGAAAAGTCAGTGGTTCAAACCCACTAGTTGCTCCTTGAATACCTTGAATAAGTCAGACTCAAGGCATCAACAACATAAAGACAAATACTCAAGGGCACTTAACAACCACCATAGAGCTCATCTCCCTCAAAACACCACTTTTGGGGAAGCAACCTAACTACCACTCAGGCCTAAAATCCTGAGCTTTTGCCTCATTTTGCTTTTGTTGTTGTTAAGTGCTGTCAAGTTCTGACACGTAGTGACCCTGTATAGGGCTTCCAAGGAGCAACTAGTGAGTGTAAACCACTGACCTTGAGGTCCAGTGCTTATCCTAGGCATCATACCAAGATTCCTCATTGACTCCCCCACACACACACACACTGATAACTGATGCTCCATCCAAATTCCAGGCCGCACTGCAATTTCTCTTAAGCAGAGGATGAGTTGGGCAATATTGATCACAAGGACTGAATTCGATCTCAGCATCTCCTTTTAGGAACTGTGATACTAATCTGAGATGATGAATTAGGAAGCCTATTTACATTATGCAAAATTATTCAAAACAGATGGTGAAGTCCATTTAAAGGCTTTTTGTAATCCCTGAGAACAAGTGCTGTTTGGAGGAAGCTGACTGAGTAGTTTTTAATCTGTCTGCCCTTTGAAATGATCTTCAGTCCCTCTGCCTATGCCCTGTGTCCCTGACTATGGTTCCTGAGGGCATTGTCACAGGATCCCGAAACAACTGTGAGCCCAATTGTTTTTATAGTTTCTCATGGGCCTTTCTGAGCATTGTGAGTGTGTGATAAACCTTCGACTTCTAAGTCAGTGTTGTTAAGCACAATCCTCAAGTGAAGTTTGCTCATTCCACAGATGAACCCTGGACCAGCTGGACTCAGTGCACATGCACTCTGTCATATCTACCAGCTCTAGGCGCTTCGTCCCTAAAAGGAGGGTAATTGTGCCTGGAGGCCTGTTGGGGGGCTTCAGGGAGCCAACATCTGCAGAGTTTGTAGCAGGGTACCTGGGGCCCCAAGGCACCCTCGAGCAGAGTCTAGTGTTGTTGTTGTTATTATTAATACTTCCACCAGGAGATAACAGAACTTTCCTTGCTACTTTCCACCTCTCTCATCCACCTGCCTGGGTGTAATTAACATTAAACCAATTGGCCTCAGATAAAGACAAGCTATGCCAGGCAACCTGTGATGCCAGCCGAGCTGTGTGGTGCTTTGATTTTGCCTGAGACACTGTGATGTGTCGTTAATCATTCTAAAGTGACTGATCTCTGTGTGAGTCACTGCATCACTGTATCTGCACAGGTATTGATGTGGTGGGGTGCAGAGGATGATCTTCACATACACCACTTCATAGAAGATCTGGGGGATGCCTGGGGATTGACACAGGAGAAGAATCCCACGCAGGCTGTGTTGGAGACCGTGTCCCCCACAGTTGTTCCTGTTGTTCTTGCGTCAGCTCCGACTCATAGTGACTTTAGATACAGCAGAAGAAAACACCTGAGCCTCTGTTGTGTTCATGACTGTCGGTCCATTGAGTCTACCATTGACGCCATTGTGTGAATCCATTCCGTTGAGGGTCTTCCTCATTTTCCATGTCCATCTCCTCTACCAAAGATGATGTCCATTTCTATTGACTGGTCTTCCCTGATGTTGTGTCCAAGTTAAGTGGACTGAAATCTCACCATCTTCTCTCCTCTGTATCATTCTGGCATAAAAGTTCTTAATAACCAAATTTCTGAGATGGCTGACTCCTAATATCTGTCCGTATGGAAGCCTGTACCTCTTTCCACACTATTCATCACACACACATATCTAAGAAGGTGTTGTTGTTGTTGTTGCTAGACACTATCCAGTCAGCTCCTACTCATTGTGACCCTATGCACAACAGAAGGAAACACTGCCTGGTCCTACACTAGCCTCACAATCGTCGTTAATCTTGAAGCCATTTCTGCTGCCACTGTGCGAATCCATCTCATTTGTTTTCTCTCTCCACTTTACCGTGCATGACGCCCTTCTCCAGGGACTGGACCCTCCTGATAATGTGTCTGAATTATGAGAGATGAAGTCTAGGGTTTTTTTGTATTTTGTTTTTTGTTAAATGCTGTCTAGTCAATTCTGATTCAGCAACTGTGTGTAGGGTTGCTGAGGAATGGCTGGTGGGTTTGAAACACAAACCTTGCTGTTAGCAGTCCAGTGCTTATCCTACAGCGCCACATAGGGGAGTCAAAAGTTATACTCCAATTTTCAATGGGAGTGGGATAGGGTTAGCGTCCCTAACCTTTCCATTGTTCAAGAATCAACTGTTGTTTTATTTTTCAAACAATTTGACCCTGCTGTTGTTGTTGTTAAGTGCCGTTGGAGTCCCATAGTGACCCTGAACAGGGTTTCCGGGGCTGTAAATCTTTACGGGAGCAGAAAGCCTCATCTTTCTCCCACAGAGGAGCTGGTAATTTTGAACTGCTGATCTTGTGGTTCGCAGCCCGATTTGTAACCCCTACGCTACCAAAGCTCCTTGTACTAGACAGCTAATCACAAACTTTTCAGTTCAAATCCACCAGCCACTCCTTCGGAAAGTCTATACAGAGTCTCTACGAGTTGGAACTGAGTTGAGGACTCTTAACAATGAACAAAAACAATGATTTAATTGTTATGATGATTGTAATTATTAAATATAATTACTAATATAGCTTGATTTAAATATATCTTGCTATTTTTTTCTATTTGCCTCATCCATTTTGTTCTGTTTTTGCTCATTCCTTATCTTCTTTTGTATTACGTATGTGTCTATTATGATTTCATTTTTTAATCACTAATTAATTTTCTTTTCCTTGGAACTGTTACACCTTTCTAGGAGTCCTTATGTGGCACTGAAGGTTAAGTACTGAACTGCTAACCTCACGGTCAGCAGTTTAACCCTACCAGCGGCTACTTAGAACCCCTATAGAGGGTTGGTCGCTATGAGTTATAGATGACTTGACAGCACTTCACAACAACAAATAGTGTTTATAATATAGATCTTTACTTCCTCCCTGCCATCTTAAAATGTTATTTTAACAGAGCAAGTACAGTATGCTAACCTTAAAATACCATTTCTCCCTTTCCTGTCTTCCTTGTTTGTGCTGTCATTACTACGCATCATATTCTTGTTGTAGTTATTAAGTGCCATCAAGTCTTTTGAGACTCATAGTGACCCTGTATAGTGTTTCTGAGGATCGACTGGTGAGTTTGAACCACCAATCTTGCTGTTCAAACTGACCTTGTGTGTTAGGCACTTTGATGTTAGAATGGGTTGGGCATTGGGCAGCTAATCTAAAGCTGCTCTGAGTTTATACAGCCCTGGAAACTCGAGAGAGCAGTTCTGCTCTGTCCTAGGCAACCATTATGACTTACAATTCACTTGCTGGCCAGTGGGTTTGGTTTTGAATTTTTGGTTATAAACCCACAATAGGTCTTTGCTATTGTTGCATTGTTGTTGCTCTTGTTGTGTGCCTGGGAGTCAGTTCTGAGAGCACACCAATTAGACACTCAGTTATCTACTCAAGAATATATATATCAATTTTAAATTACTTTATATTGGCCACTATTTCTTACCACTCTGGAACTCTGCATTCCTCGGCTTTGATTCAGATTCCCATCTCATATCACATGGCTTATGTCTGAAAAATATCCTTACGGTGAAGTTATTCTGACACTAAGTTTAATTACTTTAAAAGTTAATATTTTACTTTTGAAGGATACTTCCACTGGGTAGAGAATTCTGGCTTAGAAGTTTTTTTTTGTTGTTGTTGTTGTTGTTTTTTTTTCAAGATGTGACTCCATTACTTTCTGGCTTTTAGAGTTTTGAGCAAGAAATCTTTTGTTCTCTTGATCTTTCCACATGTACCACTGCTTGTGTTTGGCTACTATCAAGATGGTCCCTGGTTATTATCGTGGGTAAAAGTTTTTTGTTTCTTTTTAAACTTTTAGTTGGTTTGGTGCTTTTTCGCCTTTTGTTAATTTTAAGAAATCCTTCACCATTATGCCTTCAAGTGTTTCTTCTGCCCTATTCTCTCATTCCTCCTCCAGAGACAACTTCTGAGTATATTAAAACCTTTGGGATTGTTGCACAGTTCTTGAATGTTCTGTTCAACTTTCAACCACTCTTTCCTTCTCTTTGTGGTTCACTTTGGAGCCTTTCTGTGGACTTACCTTCAAACTCAATCATTTTCATTTTCACTATGGCTACTGTTCTGATGTGTCAATTGCGAAGAAAAAAATATCTGATATGTTTTCTATTTCTACTATTTCCATTTTATTTATTTATTTTATGTTCTCCATCACTTTGCTGAAATCCCCATTGGTTCAGGCAACCTGTCCACTTTCACATGAGCCCCTTTAACATGGTACAGCTAGTTCCAACAATTGAGTCATCCATGGACATGTTTCCGTTGACTTTCTTTTCTCTTGAAATGTTCTGCTGTTTTCTCCTTCCTTGTCCTAACTGGAGTACATTAAGTATACAATAGTGAGTAACAAGATATAGAACATTTATGCTCAAAATGGGCATGAGGCTTCCCCTGCTAGGTAGGCCATTATTATTGGATCTGAGTTGTGTTTGGATTTTATGCTTGCTGATATAAGCACTGGACCACAAGGTTGATTTGAACCACAAGGTTAGTGTCACTTCTTGGAAACCCTGTACAAGGTCAGTATGAGTCAGAATTAACTCAGTGACACTTATCAACAGCAATTCTGCAA
Source organism: Chrysochloris asiatica (assembly GCF_000296735.1). Lineage (NCBI taxonomy): Eukaryota > Metazoa > Chordata > Mammalia > Afrosoricida > Chrysochloridae > Chrysochloris > Chrysochloris asiatica. The sequence goes on along the minus strand of NW_006408623.1, from coordinate 6,614,529 downwards.
GGTAGTCCTGGTATGACACTGTAGGATAAGCACTAGATAACAGCAGATTGGTGGTCCAAACCCACCAGCCTCTACAGGGCCGCTATAAGTCAGAACTGTTGTAGGATAAGCACTGGACTGCTAACCACAAGGCGGCAGTTCCAACCTACCAGCCACTCTCAGAAACCCAGACAGGGTCACTATGAGTAGAAACCAACTTGGCTGCACACAACAACAACATTTGTTGCTGTTTCTGTATAATATACTACAGACAGAATCCCTCCAGCAGTGGCTGAAGCTACCTGGCCTTTCTGCTCCTCCTTCAGCTCTTAGCAATGCACACATACACCGTCAACGATTCATCATCTTCATTTCCCCAGTGAGAGAAGGCTGTTGCTTGTACTTAAATCTTTTATACAATTTTAGCTTTTTTTTTTTTTTAGTTTTATGGTGTCTGTCTGCCTTTCCCGTATGCTTTGCTGCAATAAGACCTTGACCGTACCCTATATCTCCTAAGAGAGGTTTGTCATCATCAGAATAGTTGCCTTGTAACCTTAGCTCTTTGGTAAACTCATGAATTGTAAGATTTTGTAGATTTTTCAGGTTTTTCCTCCTCTGGAGCAAGGTTCTCTTGAGGATTTCCATATCCTGAATGTAGTGAAGGGAGGACTCCCATACAGAGGAACTTGGAGACACTGCCTCTGAAGCCTCTTCTTAAGTCCAGAAAGGGAGGCATGGTAAGGTCCAAGCTGGGAGTCTGGAAACTACAGTCTCAATGTCTCTTAACTTCGGACCCTTTTTTTTTTGTCCTTATATTCACCCTGCTGTCCCTTCCAGGACGGAAATCATTGATAGTGGTTTGTAAAATGGTCATCAGGTTAATAGATGCATTTCATTAGGCAAATCTGTTACATAAGACTGTTTTAAAATGCCCAAGAGCAAAAATGGCAGTTTGAAGATTAAGGTATGTCTTACCCAAGCCTTGGTATCTTCAACAGCCTCATATGTATGTCCAGGTACCTGGACCAAGAATCAGTTGTTCGAACAGAACATGGGAACACTGAATGGTTTAAAATTTTAAAAAGTGTTCAAAAAGGTTGTGTTCTTTCACCGTACTTATTCAACTTGTATGCTGAGCAAATAATCCAAGAACTGAATTATATGAAGAAAAACGTGGCATCAGGATTGGAGGAAGACTCATTAACAAACTGTCATTATGCAGATGATATAACCTTGCTTGCTGAAAGTGAAGAGGACTTAAAACATTTACTGATGAAGATCAAAGAGCACAGCCTTCGGTATGGATTACATCTCAATGTAAAGAAAACAAAAATCCTCACCACTGGACTAATGAACAATATTTTTATCAACGGAGAAAAGATTGACGTTGTCAAGGACTTCATTCTTCTTGGATCAACTATCAACACTCATGGAAGCAGCAGTCAAGAAATCAAATGATGTATTGCATTAGGCAAATCTGCTGCACAAGACCTTTATAAAGTGTTGAAGAGCAAAGATGTCAGTTTGAGGACCCAAGTCATGATATTTTCAGTAACCTCTTATGCATGCAAAAGCTCTACAACGAATAAGGAAGACCTTAGAAGAATTGATGCATTTGAGTTATGGTGTTAGAGAAGAATATTAAAAGTATCATGGACTGCCAGAAGAGCAAACAAATCTGTGTTGGAAGAAGGTCAACCAGAATTCATTTAGAAGCCAAGATGGCCTGACTTCATCTCTCATGATTCAGACATGTGATCAGGAGGGACCAGTTCCTGGAGAAGGCCATTATGATGATAAAGTAGAGCGTCAGAGGAAAAGAGAGAGACCCTCAACAATACAGATAGGTACAGTGGCAGCAGCAATGGATTTCAGCATAGTAACAGTTATGAGAAGGGAACAAGACTGTGCAGTGTTTGATTCTGTTGGACTCATTGTCACCAAGGATCGGAACTGAGATGGCACTTATTAGTAGCAACAACACGCTAATAGATAACAGGTATGAGTGCGTTTCTCTAATTTTAGAGTGTTCAATTTCTATATGAACATAATTCCAAATTCTATGTTTTTGGTGGAACCTGCCTTGTTAGCTACTTAAATGAAACAAATATTTAGTTAACTTTCAGGAAGACCATATGATTAGCATAAAATGTACCTGAAACACCAGAAGAGGTGATTGGCTTGCTTGACGAACACATGGTTGTTTTTGATGAGGATATTATGCCTATATAAATGAGACTGTAAATGAATCATGGCATTACAGAATAGAGGTTGGAAAATTATTTGCAGATAATACTTGTTTCTATATCTGGAAGGCATTATGATCAAGAGTTTAGTTTTATTTTATTTTTGTAACTATCTGTATTTAACTATTAAAATTAAAAGTACCACGGATTGCCAGAAAAACAAACAAATCTTTGTTGAGAAAAGTGAAGTCAGAATGTCTCTTAGAAGCCAGGAAGGTGAGACTTCATCTCTCATACTTTGGACATATTATCAGGAGGAATCGGTTTCTAGAGAAGGAAGGACATCATGCTTGGTTAAGTGGAGGGTCATCAATAAAAGAGGAAAACCACCAACGAGCTAGGTCAACACAGTGGCAGTAGTAATGGGGTCAAGCGCAGCAACAATTGTGCGGATGATGCAGGACTGTGTTTCATTCAATATCTACTTGATGGCACCTAACAACAACAACAAATTAACTATTGGTGCCAATTTTGTGCTTCCTATTATATAACTCTACACAAGCAAGACAGAAAGTACACAGCAATAGAAATTCAAATTAGAATTTCAATGAGCAGACTGAGAGAAATTTGGGCTCCCTCATGGATTGATGAAATAGTCCTACCAGACACCCATGAAGTGAAACGATCATTAGTTTTGTTTCTAAGTGAGTTAAGTTGTAACGAGTTGGTTCTTTAGCAGTAAGATGTTTATTGAAATTTTGAACAGTTGTGGATGGGTTGACATGTGGATGAAGCTTTGAATATAAAGCTTTAAAGAGTAATAGCTCATGTTTCAACATCCTAATGACAAAACTATTAGCTAAAGTGCTCAGCATAGATATGTCAGTCAGAATGATGACATGGACAATAATACCCACTCAGATAGCTTGGGTGCTGGAGGGTGTAACTGCCCACAGAAGAACCTGATAATAGCTTTTTTCAAGTCCCAGTCTCCCACTCTAACTCTTACCTCATCATCTCCCCTAGATTGCTCTTCTTCCTTGCTTCCTATCTAGGTCAACAACACTCTTGTATGCCAGAAGACTGGGAGACACGATTTGTTTAATTTTGCTGATGTTCACCTCATTTCTCCACAGGAATCTGTTATTATTTTTGTTGTTTGTTATTGTTGTGAAATTGATTCTAATTATGGAGCAGGTCTGAATTGGGCTCCATAGGTTTTGTGTTGGGGTTTTTTTTTTTCCCGGTTTTTATTGTGAATTGAGTGATAGTTTACATGGGAGAACACTGGTTTTTACACTCATCGTTTCATTGCAATGATTATGGTCTCCTCAGTGCCTCATCATTCAACAGCATTTGCTTCTATTCTCTCTGTTTTGTTTTGTTTTGTTTTTTTTGTTGTTGTTGTTTTTTCTTTTGTGTGTGTACATAAAAACACTCAGGAATATATAATCATTTAAACAACCAAAGGGCACATTCTGCAAGCCTTCCTCCTGGCCGCCAGCACACAGCCTTTCTCTTTTCATGAGATTAGAGTCCTCAAATGCTCCCTCTCTCCACGTCCTCATCTCTGCCTCCATCTCAGGTGTCACTGCTTCTCTGGTTAGAGTCCCACATTCCACTCATGCTCTTCTCCCTTGTTGGTCCTAGGATTCTCTGTTTCTGGTCTACTGTAAGATTAACTACTCCCTCTTTCTGTTACAGAACTTCTACCTTTACTGTTGTGAATTGATAGGTTTTTCAAGGCTGTGACCATTCTGAAGCAGCTCCCCAAGGCTGTCTTCTAAGGCCCCTCTGAAGTGTGACACTTTCAGGTGATAGTTGAGTGCTTACCATCTTTAACACCTAGGGACTCCAGTGATAAATTCTCTTTTCTGACTATCAGTGCACGCTCTCTTTCTCCCCCTGGTCCTCATCGTTGCATGATGCTTTCCCGATCAAGTTTCTGATGTCACCTGGATCTCTAAGGTGTTTCTAAGTCTTTGCTTTATCTTCAGCTGTTCTCTAAGTAATGCCTGTGCATGCCTGTCTGTCTGCCTCATCCTTGCTTGCATGGCACTACAATCTTCCTAGGAAATGCTCTTGCTCCTGGGCCTCCCACTTCTTGGACAAACTTCCAGCTTTCCATCTACATCCAATGTACGTACATACATGGTTGGGCACACCTTGTCCTCAATGACCCAATTATATATAGTCCCAACTCTGTGTCAGCACACAGGCCCTTGACAGCCCAGTATCTTGGGTTTGTCTTCCGTTCCATGGCACTGCAGCCCAAGCTCTAGCTAATTAAGAAGACAACACTGGCTGCCAAGACCCATCCTCTTCTCTTGCTGTGCAGTGTTTCAGCTTCCAGAACACTCCCTTCTCATTTGTCCTCCATGAAATCTCTGGCCTGACATACATTATCTTGTTACAACATCACCTCCCTACTCCCCATGGAATCATCCCTGAAGTTCTCCCATCAAAGCCACTATTTCCTTGTCCGAGTGCCCTGAAAGGCAAAATGAACACCAACTGTGAGAACCTATCATCCCAGATGGCCATCGGTCTCTGGAGATGCCCAGTGACAGGGACTGTCTTTCTCATCTAGGGACTCCCAATGCCTCCCTGAAAGCCTGTAGGACATAGAGACACCAGTATCTGGACTCAGCTATGAATTAGAAAGACCCAAGGGGTTGGCAGTTCCATGAGGAAGAGCTTGGAGGCTGGGAAGGGAAAGTCAAGAACAGGAGAGGAAAGAAGATGTATTGAAAGGCTTGATAAATTAAACCTTAGGAGAAAGGGTTTAAAAAAAAAAGGAAGGAAGGAAGAATTGGCTTTAGGATTATTCACCTTTTTCTATTATTTTCTTCCTGTGGAAGAAGCCAAGTTATATTTAGAAGGGCTCTAAAGTTTATTGTAAACTTTATGATTCTAGGACAACTCAGAAAGGTTTTTGCCTTTTATGCAATTTTATTTTCTGGCTCATGTTTCACATTACACCTGGCGAGTCCTCAAGGACACTTGCAGTTCCCAAATTCTGTGAAATAGTCCCAAGTAAGTCTTTGAAATAGGGAAGTCCAAGACAAGATGTCGCTTTTCAAGGAGTGAAGGAGTCCATACAATGCACCCTGTGTATGTTATTACCTGGATCGGTCACTACAAGCCCGTTACTTGCTGATAAACTCAATCCATGGCACCAAAGTAAGGTGGAGCAATAGCACAAAGCCAACGGAGGCAGGTTGTGGAGCCCACAATCAAAGTCAACTGCAAAAGAAAGATCTGAAAAGAATGACATTCTAACTCATCATTTCTTTTCCTTTCAAGCATTCTGGCACCTTAAAAGAAACAAAAGCTTTACAGAGAAAAGCCTGGTTTGGCAGAGAGCCTGGCTTCCCTCTTCAGCTCTCTGTCCTGTCTTCCTGATGCTTTTCTTGCTTAAAAAAAAAACAAAGCGTTGAAAGGAGTTTCACCTCCATTTTCCTGCCTTCTCTCCTTGCATCTCTCCTCCATCTCTCCAGGAGTTCTGAAAAAAAAGGAGCACTTGAAAATGCAATTTACTGTGCTTAGATCTTAGGTGTGTTCTCTCTCTCTCTTTCTCTGATCTCTCTCCCTGTCTCCTCTCCTCTCTTTACACACTTTAGCTTTCTGCATCTCTCTGACTTCCTCTCTCTTTTTTCTTTCTCTCTTCTGTTTCACCCTCTCCCTTCTTTTCTTCTCCAATCTCTTCTACTCTCTTTCCTTTCTCTCTGCTCTTCTCTCTCTTGCTCCTCTCCCTAACCACCCCTTCTTCCTCCTTCTCCTCCCTCTCTGATGTAATGTCTCTGAGTGTGTCTGGCTTCAGCTGTCCTCCCCTTGAATCAGAAGGAACGTGAGGGGGTGGGTTTGGGGAGATAATCACGTTGTGATTCATAAGGCCACATTTCATCCCAGAAGCTTTGTTGGATCCACGATAGTGCAAATCTTCAACTTTTTCCCTCACTCAGAGGATCAAATTTACAGCTTTCTTCTGGCTGTTGTTTATGGTGAGACATTTGCAATCTACAGGCAGGCTAAGCCAACGGGGCAGAAAGTTGAGAATTCCAAAACATTGTTGAATTAAGTCAGGGACTGGCCTATCTAATTTGCTGATTTACTCAACTTGACCCAAATGAATTACTGGGTAAACAAAATTTATGAAGAAGTCTTTGAATAATTCTATTAAATGAAATGTCAGGGTTTTTCTTTTTTCCTTTTTATTACATTTTCAGAACACTGTGTATTCCAATCATATTGAAACATTTTGTTCTCAGGCTCTGTAGAAAGTGCTGATGGTTGAACCTCAAAAGAATTGAAGGGTTAGTTCATAAATGAATAAAAAGCCAGCGGCATTTATCCAAAGTTTGTTTAACTATCCTAACCTCATGGGCCTGTAAAAATTCAACTGGAACCATCGAGAAGAGAGCCTCCACTGAGATTGTTTGGCACTTTCTGCTTCCACTTGGATCAGAAATGTTATGAGAGTGTCTCTCTCTTTTTTTATCCTTGCGATATTTCAACACTTCTGGTTCCATTTGCAGATGGTGAAGAGCAGAGGGAAAAGAAAAGTGAAGGGGAGAAAAACATGGTTGAACTTTTTTTAACCTAGAAGTTATTGCAGCTTTTACATGAAATTTCAGGCCAGAACTTTCCTGGTTGAGGCCAATTGCCCGTGCCAAGGAAATCTCTCATTGATGGGATTTTCTTTCTCCAAAGTTCCAGGGGGAAGATGACCATTTAAAATCGCATCTAGAAAATGTGACATGGGTCTGGGATTCAGTGCTCTGTGAACTTAACCTCCATGGGTGTGACAGGAATGGAATCATTTATCTAACAGGACTAGAGTGCTGGTGTTCGTGGGAATGTGTATCGGATACTGGCTCTTTAGAAGGCGATGTTGTGTGGGTTGATTGATGGTAGGAATAACCATAGTCCTCAAATCTATCGCTATAGAAAGTAGATTAGTGGTTACCTACAACTTGGCAGGGATGTGGGTTTGGAGGGAAATAGGGAAGGACTGTGATTGAGTGTGGAGTGAAAACATTCTAAAATTGGTTCTGGTGATGACTGCACTATTCTGTAAATTTAATAAAACGTATTGAATTGTACATTACTGAATGGGTAAGCTCTATGAATGTGCAGGATATCTCAATAAAGCCCCCATGTTAGCAAATAGCTACCATCCTTCTCTCCTCTCTCTATTCATGCCCATTGTGATGTGACTTTGAACTCTTTCCATCAAGGAAGAGCCCATTTTCTCACTTATTGGACATAGGCTGGTCAGTAGAGCCTGGTGGGAGTGGTCAGATGCCTGTTCTGAGCCATATCATTTGAAAAGTCTCACATGCCCCTGCCCACTCACTCTACTCTCTTTCCCATGAAGACCAGTTGGAAGATGAGTGGCCAAGTGAAGCAGAGCTGAGTTCTTCCAGCCAAGGCCTTCTTACCCTAATTACTAGTTGTTTACAGATACATGAGTGAAGTCTGTCAACATCAGTGAAGTCCATCCTAGAGCAGCTGAACCACTCATGCAACTCATAACTGAAACCAAACTCATCGCTGTTGGGTGGATTCCAATTCATGGGCACCTCTTGTGTGTTTAAGTAGCAAGAACTGTACTCCAAAAGGTTTTTCAATGGCTTACTTTTCATACATAGCTCACTAGGCCTGTCCTCTGAGGCACCTCTGTTTGGATCTGAACCATCAACAGTTGACCAGTACGCATATGTGGCACCTGTCTCCATCAGACACACAGACTAGTGAAAAATAATGATTGATTCTTGTGCTATCAGTACGCATTGGAGTGACTTGTTCTGTTGCAATGACTAACAGACACCTATGGTAATCTTGAGATTCAAGGAGCATGGGGAGAGTACTGTACAGATGACGTATGCCTTTACTTTCTAATCAGGACTCCCTGATTCTTTCATCTTTCTTGTTAAACCTCATTCCCTCCCTAATGTCATGAAACTCGGCTGACTCAGTCAGAGACCAGGAATCAGTAGATATTTGCCTTCTGGTGCCAGGAGCTCCCCAAGTGGAGCATGTTAGGCTGTGGGGGCATCTGGTCTTCTCTGTTAACCCTTAAGGACTGTGGAGCAGTTCCATTTCAAGAGCAGGAACAGCTGCTGTTTGCACCCATGGGTCACAGCTCCACAGTTCCTGCTGAATCTGACACTAGCTCATGCTTGAACACTTGGAAGAAAACAGGCTTGTGCAAATGCAAATAGGGTTGTGATCCTCGTGCAAAGCATGTTTTATGTTTTACGAAACCCCCTCTTCTTTATGTGCCTTAGAGAGGGTGGGGAAATGGAACAAGGGCCTGCTTTCCAAAAGCCTCTGTGCTCACAAGAGCAGGGCTGGGGATCAGATATGGTTGAAGGGTGTGGGCATATGGGGAAGGGACGTGAGAAATGCTGCTAAGGAACTGAGTGGTCTTTTTTGTTGCTGTTGGGTTTTGGTTTTGTTTTTGTTCTTGTTGTTGTTTTTAACATGCATGTAGCTTTGGAGCTGGTGACAAGGAAATGATAAAAGCCAACAACCCCAGGACAGATAGAAGTGGGCACATATATGTATGACAATGCCTTACATAAGCCATGCCCAGCAATGGAGTGTGACTATTGATCTTCAGAACGATGGCTCATATGACTGAGGAAGTGAATTTTAAATCTTACTTTAAATTAGATAGATAGATGATTGATAGATAGATGGATAGACAGATCATAGACTGATAGATGAGTAGACTGGTAGGTAGATGATTGATAGATGATAGATGAATGAATGATAGATAGATAGATAGATAGATAGATAGATAGATAGATAGATGATAGATAATATATAGACAGATAGGTAAATGACAGTAAGAAAGATAGATGATAGATAGATAGATAGATAGATAGATAGATAGATAGATAGATAGACAGACAGACAGATGATAGATGGTTGATTGATAGATAGACAGAAGATAGTTTGGCAGGTGATAGACTGATATTTCAGTAGATTGATAGATAGATGATAGTTTAATAGATGATAGATAGACAGATGATAGACGAATGACAGATACAGCTAGATGACATATGGACAGATAGACAGATGATCTATAGACAGAGAGGTAAGTGATAGAAAGAAAGATAGATGATAGATAAATAGATAGACAGATAGCTACATGATATATAGATGTTAGATAAATTGATGATAGATTGATAAGTGGTGCATGAATGATAGTTAGATGGATAGATAGATAGATGAGAGGTGATAGATACATGATTTATAGCTACATGTTAGAGAGATAAATGAATGATAGATGCTAGAGGAATAGATAGTAGACAGATTATAGATGATAGATAATAATTAGGCAGTGGATACGTGATATATAAATGGTAGATGATAAGTTGACTCAGGTTCATGGTGACCTCGTGGACAACAGAACAAAACTTTTCTGTCTTGCATCACTGTCATGGTCACCAGCATGTTTGAGTCCACTTTGTGGATGTCTCCCTTGGCCCTCATTGGCCTCGATTCACCAAACATGGTGTGTCTCCCAGAGATCGATCCCTCCTCTAAGTCCAAAGCAAGTGACTCAATGTTGTAATGTGATCCATAGGTTTTCACTGAGTTTTGTACGTAGGTTGCCAGGACTTTCTTCCAAATCTTAGTCTGGAAGCTCTGCTGAAACCTGTCCATCATGGGTCGCCCTGTAGCATACCTTCCAGCATCACAGCAACAGGCAGGCAGCCACAGTACAAGAAATGGACAGATGGTTGGTGGAGTCAAGTTAAATTTAACTTAAATAGCATGTGAACTAGTCACTGGCTTATTGGACAGACAGCACAGCTCTGTGCAATGTATAGATGTAGAATTCTGTATTGCGAATGGTAAACATAGTAGAGCCCTTTTTGCAGATAAACCTCGCGTTGTAATTTAATCATGGCCAACCTCCATTCTGGAGCATGGTGGCTCCATACGATAAGCAATGGACTGTGAACCACAAGGTCCATGGTTTGAGCTCACCAGCTTCTGTGCAGGAGAAAGATAAGGCAAAGATTTTTAAGAAGCCTCAGAAACCCTATACAGAGTCACTATGAGTCAGAACCCACTTGACAACACTTAACAACCACAACAACAACAACCTTCATTTTTCCTAAACCCAAACCAAACCCAAACTCATTGTCATTGAGCAGATGTCTGACTCACAGCAAACCTGTGTAGGTTATTGAGTCTGTAAATCTTTACAGGAGCAGACAGCCTCATCTTTCTCACTTGGAGCAGCTAGTGGGTCAGAACCACTGACTTTGTGTTTAGCAGCCCACAGCCTGTCATAGCACCACTAGGGCTCCTTCCATATTCTGGTGGTGGTGGTGATTATGTGCCGTGGAGTCAGTTCCGACTCATAGCGACCCTGTATAGGGTTTCCGAGGCTGTAAATCTTTACGGGAGCAGAAAGTCTCATCTTTCTCCTGCGGAACAGCTGGTAGTTTCAAACAGCTGACCTTGTGGTTCTCAGCCCAATTCGTAACCACTACGCTACCAGAGCTCCTTCCAAATTCTGTTGTTGTTGTTGTTGTTAAGTGCCATCGAGTCGGGTCCGACCCATAGCGACCCTGTGCTGGGTTTTCTACAGCCCCCTAAATTTCTTCTGTCTATAAGAGTTGAATTTCCTCCTGTATAGTGAGAATTAGAACCCATATGTTTGATAGAAACACATTTTTATTGAATACTCAAGATATGTAAGGGACTCTCCTTGGAAAAATAGAATGTAAATAAAAGCAAGCAGTCATGCAGTTTTCACAGTTTTCTTAAGTTCAAGTTGTTGACGGCTTAAAAAATGCAAAAGAGGGCTTTGATAACCCTTTGGAGTAAAATTATTTAAATTTGGAAAATGTGAGTTTTCAGCACTAAGAAATGGCATGTGCATTTGGAGAAAGCTCTCCTGAATTCAATTGGATGTAAGTTTGATTTCTATTGTCATTGAAGGTGATGTAATTGTGGCTTAATAAGAAAAATTATTAAAGGATTTAAGAGCTTTCATTTGCAAAACCCGGGGAGAAAAGATCAATGTGGATCCCCACCCCCTAGAAATCTCTGTAGAGTTTTAATTTAAAATGAATCTCATTCTACAAGGAAGAAATGTAAAATCAGAAAGACAGAAAACAACGAAAAATCAAAAAGAAGGCCCCCTGAAAAAAAAAAAAAGTTCTAAAAGCTTCATTTATGTTGACTTCATTATTCTCTAGCTTAAAAAGAAGACCGCAAAATGAGGACTTGGAGTTCAAACTTTTAAGGAAATCCACATATTTACATCAATTTTTCAAAGGTCTTATAACTAATGAACTCGGATTTCTTTTGGCATGGCGTAAAATCCATTTGTACAGTTTTTAATTAAGAATGCAGCCTGTGCAATTAAAATGAAGGGTAGGGACTTCAGCTGCTGTCCTATGAGATTCCCAGTCGAAAAAATTATGAAAATGCTGTGTGCCCTGAAAGCCTTCTCTGATGCCGCAGAACTGGCGAGGCTTCCTCCTGCCACACAATGAGGATTTGCTTAAAGTTGATAATTAGGAACATTTAATTTTGATGTGTTTGGCCTTGTTTACCTGGAATCTCCCTAGCATTAGCTTTGGGTCTGGGAACCAGCAGTAGGATCATTGAAAACGGAACTCAGAAAGTAGAGATTGGGTCAAACTCTCAATCCATAATGCAAATACTGCTGCATTGTGCAGACAGGGGAATTCCTAATGTGGGTTTTAATATTTATAGTTACCAGTGCCATTATTGAGAATATTAAGATGCTTTTATGTCGAGCTGATTAGAACTACATTGGGAATAATAAATGACATCCCTTGTACAAATACTCACCTCCCCTCATGCCCCAACACAAGCACACTATTAAAAATAAATTAAAGTATGAAAAGTATAAACAACTGCAATGGAAAAATTTCCAAAGCATTTTTATGAGAGACTCAGGGTGGAGGTAGACACCCTGGCCAGCAGTCCTTGGGGGACAGGCTGCTCCCTACCTGTGCCTCCAAGGAGAACCAACACCTGCCCCTGACAAAACAAAGGGAAATGGAGCTCCTCTGGGAGTCAGTATTGATTTTCTTCCTAATGATGCTGATTCTGAGGGTGCTTGTTGAGATGGGTCTTTGTGTCTGGGGTAGTGAATGTCCCTAAGATGTGTGGTGCTGAGCCTGGCCCATCCTTTAAGCATTTAGGGCACAGCTCTAACTGCATCATGGGTACCATCCACTCTCCTTCTGTGTTTCCTGTTTCCATTCCTCCTTCTTTCCTAACCTTTATTACTTTTGTTCTTTGGTAAGTGTTGCCATTTTGATCTCAAATGGTTGATTATTCTAAGGTGTGCATAGCACCCTAGTGTGACTGTTTTCCTTATTGAATTGTCCATTGTTTGGCTGGAAATCAAGCCCTGGGAATAATTTCAGATCCAGACCTAAAGGTTGACTATGGATAGTAGTCTCAGGGTTCAACCAGTATCTAGCCAACTAATAAGCCTGGTCTTTCATATCATTTTGAGTCTTGTTTCACATTTACCTCCCACTTCACTCAGTACCTTTTAATGTGATCACTTTCAGAGAAGTTGGTAGTGGTAGCTAGGCACCATCTAGTTCTTCTGATCTCAGGATTGTGGAGACTGATGTTCACACGATCCATTCACCTGCTGGATTAATTATTTCCATGTGTTTCAATTTACTTCACCTTCCCTCCCTCCAGACAGGGAGAGACCAGTCAGTCCACCTTAGACTGCTCAGTAGTCTTAAGACCCCAGTCACTATGCACCAAAGGAGAATGCATAGCATTGCCTTTGTGGACTATATTATGCCATTTGACCTTGGTATCCCTCAAGACCATGGTACTGAGTCCCTAGGTTCAGCGATTCATTTCCTCAAGATGTCTAATTAATTTTAAGAAATTTGTATAGCTTTGTCCCTTGCACGCTCCAGTACAAACATTCTCGGCTGCATATCTATATGCATGGGTATACTTCCACTCTCCCTCCAATACCCATTCAGTTTGACACGATGACCCTTTTTTTTTTTTCAGTTTTTATTGTGAATTGAGTGATAGTTTACATGAGAGAACATCAGTTTTGCACTTATTTTACACTCAGTTTCATTGTAATATAATTACAATCTCCTCCATGCATCACCATTCAACAGCATTTGCTTCTATTTCCTTTTTTGGGAGGGAGGGGGGTTGTACACAAAAACACTCAGGAATGTATAATCACTTAAACAACCTAAGGACACATTCTGTAAGCCTGCCTCCTGGCTGCCAATGCACAGTCTTTCTCTTTCCATCAGTCTAGAGTCCTCAGTTGCTCTACCTCTCCACGTCTTCATCTCTGTCTCCATCTCTGATGTTGCTGCTTCCCTGGATAGGGTCCCACATTCCACTCATGCTCTTCTCCCTTGTTGATCCTAGGGTCCTCTGTTCCTGGACTGTAAGATGAACTACTCCCCTCATTTTGTTACAAAATTTCTGCCTTTACAGTTGTGACAGTCCCAATTAGTCATGATAACAATTACTATCGAATCATAAGGTTCTTATCCACATCTCTTTTCACCAGACCAGTTTAGTCAAGGTGAATACTATTCAACGGGGATTCTACCTTCCCCTGTATACTCTGAAACTAAATTCCCTTCTGAAAACTTGTAAGCCAGTCACTTCATGCCTTTATAAACACCCCCCACCCCATTTTAGGTAGCCAATGATGATAACTTTTTGTTAAGACATTGAAACTTTTCATTTTCTGTGTTGTTTTTAAGTGCTGTCAAGTTGGTTCTGATCCATAGTGATCTTGTATAGGGTTTCCAAGGAGAAGCTGATGGGTTTTGACCACTGGCCTGTGGTTAGAAATCCAGCATTTAACATACAGCATCACATCAGGACTCCCTGCTCTGTGTAGTCCCTGACTACCTGTGTGTCCCCATTCATTGCCCTGTCTCTGTATCTTGGAAGAGACCTCGATAAGAGCATGAGCTACACAATTAGAAAGTAGGAGCCCACATCCTCCACTTATCAACTTCCTTGAAAGAATTAAGTGTTATAAACAACATTAAAATAAAAATCATACAGAAGGAAGATGTTTGCAAGAAATGGAGCAAATATATCCAAAGCTTTAATATGCTAACAATGTATTCATGGTCTAGAAAATTCTACAGCCTGATGAACACAGACACAAATATAAATATGTATTTACAAGTTGATTTTCAGAAATTCAGATCAATTTAAGTACGAACTTAGAGAATATTTGGAATCCTGATGTAACACTGAGGGTTAATGTGCATTTCCAATTACAAATTATAAACTTTATATGGAAAGGAAAGAGATTCAGGATAGTCAAAGCACTGTTTAAGAAGGAGAACAAAGTTGGAGGTCTCTCACTCCCTGACTTCTAAATTTACTACATAGCTACAGTGATCAAAACAGCCTGGTATACACCCTCGGAAACCCTGTACAGGGTCGCTATGAGTCGGTTCCGACTCCACGGCACATAACAACAACAACCGGTGAAAAGATACATAGATCAATGGAACAGAATTGAGAATCCAGATGTTAACCCATCCACATATAGCCAACTGAATTTTGAAAAAGTACCAAAATACATTGAGTGGGGAAGACATAGTCTCTTCAACAGATGGTGACAGCAGAATGGGAAAGTGGTATGCAAAAGATTGAAACAAGACCTTTACCTCACACCACATACAAAGACCAACTCAGCATGCATTAAAGACCTAAATGGGAATCCCAGAAATATAAAGGTCATCAATGGAAAAATAGGGACAAATATATGGGCTCTAATCCAGGGTATACACAGACTATCAAACATTGTGAAAA
>NW_006408623.1:6593493-6594587 GCF_000296735.1 Chrysochloris asiatica | reverse complement strand
CATCTTCACTTTGTACAAGCAAGGTTATGTCATCTACATAGCAAGATTGTTAATGACTCTTCCCCCAATCCTGATGCCACTTTCTTCATATAATCCACTTTCTTGGGTTATTTTCTCAAAACACAAATTGAGTAAGTATGATGAAATAATATACTCTTGATACACAACCTATCCTGATTTTTAAACCATTCAGTATCCCTTTGTTCATTTGAATGACTGCCTCTTAGTCTATGTACAGGTAATTCAAGAGCATAATTAAGAACATACTTCCCAATGTTATTCATACTTTATCAAGATTCACACAGTTTAAAGCATTTGCATAGTCAATAAACTATCTTTCTGGTATTCTCTGCTTTCAGCCAAGATTTGTCTGACATCATCAATGATATCCATAGTTCCACATTCTCTTCTGAATCTGGCATGAGTTTCTGGAACTTCCCTGTCAATGTTCTGTTGCAGTCATTTGTGAGTTATCTTCAGAAACCCTTTACTTGCATGTGATATTAATGATATAGTATGATGATTTCCTTATTCCATTTGGTCACCTCTCTTTGGAATGGGCACAAATATGGATCTCTTCCTATCAGTTGGCCAGTGAAACTCCTTGGCATAGATATGATTGTCTCCAGTTCTGCATCAGTTTGCTGAAAGATATCTATTTGCATTCCATCAACCCCCAGAGTCTTGTCCTTTGTAAATGCCTTCAGTGCACCTTGGAGTTTTTCTTTCGTTACCATTGGCTCGGGATCATATGCTACCTCTTGAAATAGTTGAATATTGACTATTTCTTTTTGGTATGGTGACTCCATGTATTCCTTCTATTTTCTTTTGATGTCTTCTACATCATTCAATATTTTGCCCATAGAATCCTTCAATACCACAAGTTGAGGCTTGAATTTTTTTCTTTGGTCTATTCAGCTTGAGAAAGTTGAGCATGTCCTTCCCTTTTGGTTTTCTTACTCCAGATCTTGGCACATTTCATTACAATACTTGACTTTATTGATTCAAGTTGCCCTTTAAATTTTTTTTATTCATCTCTTTTCCTCCTCATTTCTTCCATTTTCTTTAACATCTCTATGTTGGAGAGCAAGTTT
>NW_006408623.1:6590325-6591753 GCF_000296735.1 Chrysochloris asiatica | reverse complement strand
CATCTCATGGTACCTCATTCTAAATATTTTATACTTTTTCTATTATGATCTCTTCTTTAATCTATGACTTATTTCATAATTATTTTATTTTTCAAAATACACTTTATATTGTTTCTCGAATAAGTTGATTGTAATGTGTTCTTGGTAATGTTTCTTGTTAGCTTAATGTAAGATCTCTACATTTGCCTTGACTACTTATATTTTCTTTTAGTCAGCATTTCTCTAGGGAATGTTTTTCCATCTCTTTATAGTGAAATTTTTGACACATACTGTTTAGGTGTATTTCTTATAAGGTGACTATGGGGTGTTTTAGAAAAGTTCAACCCAACTAATTTTCTGAATTTTTATACATTACTTTGTAAATGGTTGGCAATAATGGACATTTTGGAATACTAACCATCTTACTTCTGAGAATCTGTTATCATTCGCCTTTGTGAATGTGTATGCTCTTCCCTATACAATTTTATAAATATATGTCTTAGTGGCATCTCACATCTATATTTTTTTCTGGCTGATTTAGTTTTCATTACCTTTATCTGTGGAAGAAAGGTCTAACTAATTATATCTGAAAATTCAGTCACTGAAAACCCAGTGGACCACAGTTCAACTCTAACATAGGTCTGGACACCATGAGTAGACTCTACTTATGAAAACTCATCTATGGAAAATTCTGTGGATCACAGTTCTATACTGATACAAATGGGGCACTATGAGTGGAATCTGCTTATGAAAAATCATCCTCCAAGAACCCCATGGGGCACAGTTCTACTCTGACACACAGGGGCATCATAAGTGGAATCTACTTGTGAGAAACCATCCACTGAGAACCCAGTGGAGCACAGTTGGTGGTGCCATAGTTGGAGTGAACTTGATTCCAAAAGTATTGTTATATCCTTTATATTGTGTACTTGTAGTAAAGTGCTCCTTGGAGGCCAGGATGGCCAAACTTCATCTCTCATACTTCAGACATATTGTCAGGAGGGACCAGTCGCTGGAGAAGAATATCATGTTTGGTAAGGTAGAGAGTCAGAGAAAAAGAGGAAGACCCCCAACTGTTGCAGACCGTGTAGGCCTGGTCAGAGGTTCAAGGCCCTATAGGGCCAAGTGTAACAGATCTAGCCACTTGGCAGTCAATAGCAAATTGTTTTTCATCTTAGTGTTAAGTTATATTTATTAATTTAATACATGGAGCCCTTGATAATCCACAGATAAATGTGATATTTTCCTAAAGCCAAAGACTGTAAAGGTTTCAAGGTCAAGCCTTCCTCCAAAGGATTAACTAAAAATATCTTAGCTGCTTCACGGTTCTTTGTTCTACAGACAAAAAAACCATCCTCCCTAATCCTTTCCCAGGTGCCGCCCATTCACCTGGGCGGCATCTCGAGTCATCCTGAAAACCTGGCTCAGGAAGCTGAAGCAGCAGGACTC
>NW_006408623.1:6588614-6589765 GCF_000296735.1 Chrysochloris asiatica | reverse complement strand
CCAGGATCGGGCAGTGTTTCCTTCTGCTGTGCATAAGGTTGCTATTAGTTGGTACTGACTCGATGGCACCTAACAACAACAAGAAGTAGATGTTGTTATTGTTGTTAAATATTTAGTCAGCTTTGACTCATAATGGCCTTGTATTCCATTTCTGAGGCTGTCCAATCTTTGCAAGAGCAGAAAATCTCATCTTTCTACCTCTAACAGCTGGTGGGCTCGAACCACTGACCTTGTGGGCTAGCCATCCAGTGTTTATCCTACAGAGCCAGAGTGATCCCATTCCTGTGTTTATCTCTGTTAAACCTTGTTTAACAATTTTATCAATACGGTTGTTAGAGGATTCCACGTCTATATTTCACTCTCGAACAAGACCAGTGCATTAGCTCATTGGAAGTACCCAACGGGTCCTCTTTCAGTTCCCCAAATCTCCTTGTTCCTGGTGTCTAAAGCTGAACATACCATAAAAGCACCCATAATTAATTATGATTTCCTATTGTCAATAATTAATTAAAGTTACCAATGTGTTTTATCAATATTTCTTGCCACTGATTCTCCCCTCTGGGCATGCCTTTTTATTCTTACTGATGCAAGATTTTAACAATTCTTTCAGTGAGGATCTTGGAGTTTTTATTTATCTGGAAACATCAACATGTTTCCCACACTCCTGAATAGTATTGAGGTTGATGGTTGTTTTTTTTCTCAGCACTTTGAAGATGATGTTGTTAAGTGCTATCAAAGTCAGTTCTGACTCATAGCAGCCCTGTGTAGTGTTTCTGAGGAGCAGTGGGCGGGCTCAAACCGCCAACCTTGTGATTAGCAGTCCAGTGCATGTGAGAATTCTGCTGTGTGTCCGAGCTTCTGCTCTTGACAGATGACCTTTGAAAGGTGACTCCTCTTTTTACCTTTTCAAGAGGTGCTGTAATCCCTGATCCATGGTTTCCCTGCAATACTCTTTTATTGTTATGCTGCTAAATAGTTTTTCAAGTACACATAACTCTCTCTTGTTTACCTTTTATTCAGAAACATATCAATATTCTAGGGTAGATGTCTTAAAAGTAGAGCTAATAATGAAACAAGCTATATGAATGGTTGAATGTGAAGCTGATGATGTGCCCTATAAACTTTCACTCAATGCAAAATAAAAACATTTA
>NW_006408623.1:6586373-6588290 GCF_000296735.1 Chrysochloris asiatica | reverse complement strand
GATGGTGCAGGACTGGAAATGTTACCTTTTGTGGAGTATAAGGTCACTATGAGTGGGAACCAACTCGATGGCACTTAGCAACCACAAATTGCAGTTACTAGTCCCTAAGTTCTATACTATTTCATGCTTTATCCTTGAATTCTGTAGATAATTTTAAAAATAATTGCCTCAAGTTTGAACGTGCCATTTGTTTCCTGCCAATAAATAACAATTAATCAAAAAAAAAAAAAAAAAGTAGAGCTAATATGTCAATAGATAGAAACCATTTTATTATATGGAAAGTTGGGGTTTTTGTTTTGTTTCCCCAAAAGCCATGAGTTTATATTCCTGCAAGTAGCTTGAGAAAATATGATTCATTTGTTATATGTGAGTCTATATTTTCAGTGATCTGCTCTTATAGTCTTTGCTGATTTGGGATGTGAACTATGACATCTTAGCTTTGGAATTTTACAATTATTTTATCCTGAGAGAGGCTGAACATGTTCATATGCTTACTAGCCCTTTTATGGATTCTTATGTAAACTCTCTGGCCCACAAATTTGCCCACTTGTCATCTGTAGAGTTTTCATATTATTTGTGTTTGCTACCTGGCATACAGCAGGTACTCTGCTCTCATTCTTTGTGAAATGACAGTGGGGGTGAAGTTTTTCCTAAAGTTTTTCTTTCAAAAGAAATTTTAGTTGTGTTGTTCTCATATGAAAAGACTATATGATCTTTGTCATTTGAATGACAATGAACTATAGTATTTGGTTCTTTATATATACCTATATTTATGTACCTGATTCCTCTGCCAGTTTGCCTTTCTGTGGTGGCTTGCATATTGCTGTGATTCTGGAAGCTATTCCACCAGTGCTTTAAATACCAGTAGGGTACCCGTGGTATGCACTATGAGATAAAGCACTGGACCACAAGGTAAGTTTGAACCCCAAGGTTAGTGGTTCAAATTCACCAGCTGCTCCTCAGAAACCCTATACAGGGTCACTATGAGTTGGATTTGACTCAACAGCACTTAACAACCACAACAAGGATCACCCATTGCGGACATGTTTCTGCTGAATCTGTCCACTGTGGGTGGTGAATGAAGACAGACTAGGGAAAAGGAGAGACAGACTGCTTCTGAATATTTAGTTATTAAAAACCTTATGAATAGCAGTCAAACACTGTTAGATAACACCAGAATACTGAATATTGAACCATGATTAAAAGCACCAGAATATTGTCAAATATAGTGCCAGAAAATGAGCCTCTCAGATTGGAAGGTATTCAAAATATGACTGGGCAAGAGCTGTCTTCTCAAAGTAGATTTGACTGTGATGATGCAAATGGAATAATGCTTTCAGGACATTCATTTACTAACGGGGCACAAGTCAAAATGAGGTGAACCAGCTGTAAACATCCATTAAGAATCAGAACACAGAATGTACAAAGTATGATTTTAGGAAAATTATAAGTTGTCAAAAATTAAATGAAGCACATATACATTGATACACTGGGGATTAGTGAGCTGAAGTGGACTATAACTGGTCATTTCGAATCTAACAACATCATGGTTTACTATCCCAGAAATGACTAATTGAAAAGGAATAGCATTGCATTCATCATTAAGAAGAACATTTCAAGATCTATCTTGGAGTACAATACTGTCTGTGTTAGGACAATAATCATACGCCCACAAGGAAAACCAATTAATACCACTGGTATTCAAGTTTAAGCACCACCTACTAAAGCCAGTGATGACAAAAGTGAATACTTTTAAACTTCTTTCACTTGAAATTGATCAAACATGCAATCAAGATGTATTGATAATGTATTGATAATTCCAGAATATTGGAATGCCAAGATTGGAAATAAAATAATTGATCAGTCTTTGGAAACTATGGTCTTGGTCATAGAAAACATGCTGGAGATCACATGACA
>NW_006408623.1:6584299-6585538 GCF_000296735.1 Chrysochloris asiatica | reverse complement strand
AGGGGAAGAGTTAGGGAGGTATATGAACCGGCTAAATGGGATCCGGGTAACTAGTGATTTACACACAATTTTGGAACAATGATACTAAATGGTTTGTAATTAGGAAAGATTTACACAAGGGTTGTATTCTTTCACCATACTTATTTAACCTGTAGACTGAGCAAATAATTTAAAAAACTGGATAATATGAGGAAAAATGTTGCATTGTGATTGGAGGATGACTCATTAACAGTGTGCAATATGAAGATGATACATCCTTGCTTTCTGAAAGCCATGAGGACTTAAAATACTTACTTATGAAAATCAAAGACCACAGTTTTTTATATGGGTTCCAGCTCAATGTAAAAAAAAAAAAAAATCCTCATCACTTGAACAATAAATGACATCAAGATAAATGGAGAGGAAAATGAAGTTGTCAAAGACTTCATTTTGCTTGGCTCAACCATCAAAACTTAAGGAAGCAACAGTCAAGAAATAAAATGATATATTGCATTGGGCAAATTTGTTGCACAAGACTTCTTTAAAGTGTTCAAGAGCAAAGATATCTGTTTGAGGAATAAGGTGCACCTGACCCAAGCCATACTGTCAATAACTTCATATGTATGTGAAAGTTGGACAATGAATAAAGAATACCATAGAAAAAATGATACTTTTGAGTTATGGTGTTGGAAGAGAATATTGAAAGTACCATGTGCTGCCAAAAGAACAAACAAATCTGTGTGGGAAGAAGTTCAGCCAGAATGTTCCTTAGAAGCCACCATGGCCAGACTTCATCTGTCATACTTTGGACATATTATCAG
The DNA here is from genome assembly GCF_000296735.1 of Chrysochloris asiatica. Taxonomy (NCBI): domain Eukaryota; kingdom Metazoa; phylum Chordata; class Mammalia; order Afrosoricida; family Chrysochloridae; genus Chrysochloris; species Chrysochloris asiatica. The sequence continues at coordinate 6,584,738 of NW_006408623.1, read as the reverse complement.
GAGGGACCAGTTCTGGAAGAAAGACACCATGCTTGCTGATGTAGACGGTCAGTGAAAAAGAGGAAGACCCTCAATGAGATGGATTAGCACAGTGGCAGCAGCAGTGGGCTCAAGCATCACAACAGTTGTGAGGTTGGTGCAGGACCCGGCACTGTTTAGTTCTCTTGTGTATAACAAAGTCTGTATTGATGTGATGGCACCCAACAACAATTTTGTGTTCAGCTCTTGTACCTCCTCATTTCTTTTAGCATCTGTAGCTGGAGAGCAAGTTTCATTTTGCTCTTTCCCTTCTTTCTTTCTTCTTAATGACTTTTTGCTTTCTTCTTATATGATGTTCTTGATGTTATCCCACAACTCTTCTGGTCTTCGGTACAGACTCATAGCGACCTTATGCACAGCAGAACAAATCATTGCCCAAACCTGGGCCAAACTCACTACT
>NW_006408623.1:6576000-6581304 GCF_000296735.1 Chrysochloris asiatica | reverse complement strand
TGTCTTTGTCTGAAGCTCATCTGAAACCTGTCCACCGTGGGTGGCCCTGCTGGTATTTAAAATACCCATGACATAGCTTTCAGAATCACAGCAACTCACAAGCCACCACAGTATGAGAGATGAGTGGTGTCTTTATAGACTTCCCCCATTTTAGGTAGACAATGTCTAAGTTTTCCATCTCTGTCAACCCTCCATACATTCTGGGTAGCATGAAGACTTCTTCCCTCTTTGTTGGTATTTTCAGCCACTACATCCATAAGTCTAAGGAGCTCTGGTAGCATAGTTGTTACAAATTGGACTGTTAACCTCAAGGTCAGCTGTTCAAAACTACCAGCTTTTCCATAGGAGAAAAATGAGGCTTTCTTCCCCTGTAAAGATTTACAGCCTTGGAACCCTCTATGGGGTTTTTATGAGTTGGAACCGACACCAGGGTACATAACTACCACCATCACCACCACCACATCCATAAATATAGGTCCAGTTCATCGAATTGTAGCAATTACACTTGTTTCCTTAATCAAAAGAAAAAATTTTTTTTTTTTAGTCTTCCTTTAGTCTAGTTCTGATAATCACGCCATCAAAGCTTGGTCAAATGGGTACGGTCTGCAAGTTTGGGTGTTCTTGTGCATCTCTTCCCACTTCATACCAGCTGGATGTTTCACTCTCAGCTCTTGCCCTCCATGGCTACGTCCTTGTCCTTGGGCTCAGGAATCCCCAGGTCTCACCACACTTTGGATCAACCAGTCATTCCTCTTTCTCTTACCTCCAGTTCAACAGGAGTCTGTGGAACATGGTTGAACTCAGCCCCTATCTTGATTGTTACCTTTCCCTATGGAGCACAATTCTTGTCTGACACACAAAGGATTGCCCTGATTAAGGATAAACACAATGGCAACTGGTTTACATGCTGTAAAGATGGACACTGATGGACATTGAGCTGGATGTTCAGTCATGGTTAATCATGCTGGGCTTCAAAAGCCCAGCTAAGCATAGTATACCATTAAAGGGTGCAAATAATAGAATAATACATTAATCATTATTAGCTTCCTCTTGCTGGTGTAGCACTATGGGATAAAGTATTGGACCACAGGTCAGTTTGAACCACAAGGTTGGTGGTTCAGACTCACCAGTCACTACTTGAAAACACTATACAGCTTTACTGAGTCAGAATCAACTCAGTGGCACTTAACAACAACAATTATGACATAATTATTTTATTGTTTTGGGAGTTTTTATTTAATTGGTGATGCAATGTCGATACCTTTGTTGTTGTTGTCTGTAAGTGCCATCCAGTCAGTTCCAACTCATAACCATAGGGTTTCCGAGGAACAGGAGCAGCTGGTGAGCTTGAACCACTGACCTTGCAGTTCAAACCAATCTTGCAGTCTAGTGCATTAACCCACAGTGCCACACTAAAGTTCAGCATTTACATTAGGTTTCATTCTGTGTTTTATAGACCTATTGGTTTTGACAAATCCTTGATGTCATTTGTTCCTTATAACAGTATAATGTGAGTCCTGATGTGACCCTGTAGGATAAGCACTAGACTGCCAACCACAAGGTCGTCAGTTCAAATTTAGAATCTCCAAACAGAGTCCCTGTGAGTTGGAACTGACTGGGTGGCACTCAACAATGCACACAGTATCATGCAGAATAGTCTTACTGCCCTAAAAATACCCTGAGCTCTGCCTCCAGTGTCCTTTTAGCACAAGAGACCTTGTGGAGATGGAATTATAAAGGGGAGGAATGACACTTCATGACTTCATCTCAAGGGTAATGGTGGCCGAACCAGGGTGGTGATGGAGCTGGTGGAGCAGTAATAAGGGTTTCAAAGATCCTTAGGAAGTAGATGTCCTAGTACTTGCTTGCTTGCATGAGGGTGGGAGAAGAGAAGGAGTTGGAAAAGGTGATGCTGGATTTCTGATCGGGATGCCAGATGAGTCTGATACAGAGAAGCATAACTGGGGAAGAGAAACAGATTTTGTAGGAAGATTATGGTTTCTCACTGGGATATCTGAGTTTTGAGATTAAGAAGAAATGCCAAGTAATATTTGATTCCATTAGTCTGGAATTGAGAAGAGTGTCCTGAACTGGGAATGTCTTCTAAAGGCACCTGAGATGGAGAGCTGCCAAAAGAAAAGCGAGAAGAGCCTAGGCTGGCAAAGTCTTGGGAGAGAGCACAGCCACAGAGCAAGGAGGGGCCTGGTGTCTCAGGAGGTGGGCAGATAGGAGGCTTCATGGGATGGAAATCTGCTGAGAGCTCAGCGATCTCAGGTTACAAAGGTGTGCACTTGACATAAAGACCAGAAGTCATTGGTAACCTTACAAAGTCAGTCTTGGAAGCTTATTGGAGTGAAAACCGTAATGGATGGTATTGTTAGGTGCTGTCAAGTTGATTCTGACTCATAGCGATCCTGCAACAACAAAACAAAATGCTGCTCAACCCTCACTATGCTTATACGAGTCCACTGTTGTAGCCGCTGTGTTAAAATCCTTTTCATTGAGGGTCTTCCTCTTTTTTTTGTTGACCCACTACTTTACCAAGCATGATTTCCTTTTCTAGAAGCTGATCCCTCCTGAGAACATGGACAAACAACAAGACACCCATTCTCACCAGTCTAGCTTCTATGAAGCAATCCAACTGTACTTCTTCCAAGAACAATTTTTTTTGCTCTTCTCTACTCCATGGTCTGTCCCATATTCTTTACCGACACCATAATTCAAAGGCATTGATTCATCTCCAGTCTTCTATATACACTGTACAGCTTCCACATGCATTTGAAGTGATTAAAAATACCATCGCTTGGCTCAGGCACACCTTAGTCCTCAAAGTGACATCTTTACTCTTTAACACTTCAAAGACGTCTTTAGCCCACTTGCTGCTGTTAGATGTCATTGAGTTGTTTCCGAACCATAACAAGCCTTTGTACAACAGAGCGAAACACTGCCCAATTCTGTGCAGACTTCACAATAGCTGTCATGCTTAAGTCCATTGTTGTTATCACTGTGCCAATCCATCCTTTTGCAGGTCTCCCAGTTTTTCACTGTAGCTTGACTTTACCAGCCCTTCTCTAGGAACTAGTCCTTCCTGACATTATGAACAAAGAATGAGAGCTGAAGCTTGGTCATCTTGGCTCTAAGGAGCGTTCTGACTGTATTTCTTCCACCAGATCTGTTTGTTCTTCTGGCAGTCTATGGTACTTTCAATAGACTTCTCCAACACCAAAACTCAGATGCATCAATTCTTCTGTGGTCTTCCTTATTCACTGTCCAAATTTCACATGCACATGAGGCTATTGAAAATACCATGGCTTGGGTTAGGTGCACATTAGCCCTCAAACTAGCATGTTTACTCTTGAACTGTAAAAAGGTCTTGTGAAGCTGATTTGCCTAATGCAATATGTCGTTTGATTTCTTGACTGCGGATTCCATGAGTGTTTATGGTGGATCCAAGCAATACGAAGTCTTTGACAACTTCAATCTTCTTCATTTATCATGCTGTTATTTTTTTGATCCAGTGGTGAGGACTTTTGTTTTCTTAACATTGAGGTACAACCCCTACTGAAGGCTGTGGTCTTTGATCTTCATCAGTAAGTATTTTAAATTCGCTTTGCTTTCACCAAGCAAGATTGCATCATCTGAATATCGCAGGTTGCTAAAGAGTCTTCCTCTAATCCTGATGCCACGTTCCTCTTCACACAATCCAGATTCTTGGATTATTTGCTCAGCATGCAGATTGAATAAGTATGGTGAAAGGATGAAACCCTGGCACACATCTTTCTTAATTTTAAACCATTCAGTTTCCCTTTGTTCTGTTTGAATGATGGACTCTTGGTCTATGTACAAGTTCCTCATGAGCACAATTAAGTGTTCTAGAATACTCATCCTCTGAAATACTGTCCATAGCTTGTTATGATTCACAGAATCAAACGACTTTACAAAGTCAAAAAAATGCAGATAAACATCTTTTGTATTCTCTGCTCACATCCATGATCCATCTAACATCAGCAATGAAATCCCTCGTATCCATCTTTGCAGGGCTATATAGGAAGTCAGATAGACCCAAGCTCCACACCTGGGTCCCCTTACTTCCCTGGAGTTGTCACATTAGCTTTGAGGGACATGACCGGGATCTAACTGCTGTGCACTACTCTGGTTGTGGGCTTCCAGGTACATCAGGATTGATGGTCAGTCTGATGAAAGTGCTTAAATGCCCTTAACCTTCAGCCTAACTGACATGAGTCACACTTATGCTGGAACCACTTCAGTTGGTTAATTGTCAGTGAAACAGGAGAAAGCACTGAGTTTTTGCTGCTGTCATCCTTGAAGACTCAGGTGTGCTCTTGGGGTAAATCCTAGCTGAAGGGAGAAGAAACAGCCCACCCTGCTGGCTCTCCAATCCAGCCAAACTACAGCTGGTGGGCAGGACCAGACATCCCTCTGTGTCATCAGGGTGGACACAGATACAAAGGAATACAAGCTAGCAGTGAAGTAGAAATGGGTGGGAATCAGCTGTTGCCTGTGGTGGGCATGGCTGTTCCATGAGGGCTTCCTCTGCATTGTCACCCATGGTGGAGCTCAGAAAGACACATCAACTGTAAATCACATACATAAAGTATATGGATGAAGAGAAAACACACTTTGGCTGTAAGAAGAGACATCCACAGGTTTCAATATAATATAATTACCCACTGTGATCAAGCTGCAGCTAAAGGATGGTTGGTGTCTCCAGGGGCAGAGGCACCATGTTGTAGAGTCCGACTTCCTCAATTCTTGGAGGCCATTCATTGCATCACCTGAGATCCCCGCAGGTGGAATGTTCATTCCTGATGGGTGAAATGCTTCCTGTCTAAAATGTTCAATTGGTCACAAAAAAATGGGAACGTGAAGGGCAGTGGTATCAACATTTTACTCACGGTGTCATCTTCTACCCCTGGCCATGGCCTTCCTCCCACACCATCACACAGAACCTTTAGTAATTCTTATAATCAATTTTAATCATAGGACGTTGTTGTTAAATGCCATCTAGTCAGTTCTAATTCAGAGCAACCTTGTATAGGATTTTCAAAGAGCAGCTGGTGAATTTGAACCACCAATCTTGCAATTCAAAATGACCTTGCTATCCAGTGCATTGTACCACAGCACCACACCAGGACCCCAACCATAGAATAATATGGGATACATACAGTGTTAAATAGTTTGCACGTAATAGTTCTTAGATTACATGGATCCTAACAACAAAGGAGCTCTGGTAGCGTAGTGGTTACGAATTGGGCTGCGAACCTTAAGGTCAGCGGTTCGAAA
>NW_006408623.1:6536439-6574575 GCF_000296735.1 Chrysochloris asiatica | reverse complement strand
AAGAAAGAAGAGGAAAAAAAGAGTAATCTGATACAATTTGATGAACTTGACCTACACCTATTGATGCAGTAGCTCAAAAGAGGGAACAAATCTTTACAGTGAGGATCATTCCCACCCCCTCAATACACAGGGTAGACAGGGATGGGCAACTTGGACATTGATTACCCAAAATGGGGGGCTAGAAAGGCAAGAAGTGACTGGCTGACAAGCTTTCAAGAGGAAGTCTACATCCAGAGGGTGCAGAGGAAGGTAGAAGCTCCACTGAGTAGTATCCAATGTGTCTGAGTGGGGCTGATGAAAGGAGATGGGGACAAGACTGTTGTGGTACAATAGTGAACAATTGCTATCCGGACTGACTATGAGGTTTGGAAATGTAAAGGTGGACATTTTGCAGCAAAAGGAAGGGAGTGGTTGACTTTGCATCCAGGAGTGGATGTCCCTGGGACCATCAAGGGAGAAGAGCAGAGAGCGGCACCCTACCCAGAGAAGCAGTGATGTCAGAGATGGAGGCAGAGTTGATGACGTGGAGAGATGGAGCAGCTGGGGACTCTAGACACAGAGAGGGAGAGGGGCTGTGTGCTAACGACCAGGGGGCAGGCTTGCAGGGTTGGTTGATGATGCATGGAGGGAATTGTAACCACGGCAATGAAACGATATATGATAGGATGAATGTAAAGCTAATGTTCTCCCATATAAACTATCACATAATTCACAATAAAACAAAGAAACTGCTTGAGAAGAAGTTAGGTGATTTGTAAAAGGTCCTTTTCTCCTCGGTGTTGGAACCTCTGCTCACACGCAGGTTCCCAGCTCCCACACCCAGGCACCATGGAGAACTTCTCAGTGCAAACCTCCATTGAAAAGGTCCTAAGAGATTCAGGCCTGGTCCATCCCCAGGCCTCTCTCCCGTGCAATGATACATTCTGTACTGCCTCAAGGGTGTGTGCCAACTTCAACGGTAGCCTCAGTTGTGAGAGTCAGTCGACAGAATAGACTTGTACTGAATGGCATGGAGCTAAAGTTGGATGGGAAACCATTCACAAAAAAAATCTTCATTTAATGGAAATTACCATATGGTGCTCTAAAAAAATCAACACAAAGAATTAAAGAGACGCAACTTATACTTTTCTCTGGGTGTTTCAGATGAATATATATAATTGTGCATAGGGTCACTGTTGGTCGGTATCAACTCGATGGCACCTAACAACAACCACAACATATATATAATTGAGGGAAGGACACTTTATGAAGAATAGCCTTGAAATCTCTGTGCTCTTTCCTCCGTCAAATGGCGGAGGACTACTTTGCTGAGGTGGGAATGGGTGCTCCTTCCTGCAGCATGTCCCCCAGCCTCCTTGAGCCTTACAAGGAATGCCTTTCTGGTCCTTGGAGATCCACAGCTCATCTTTTAAAAACGATAGAATTGGCACCAGGTGGTCGACAGCTAAATAAGACAATGCTCGTACATGTGTGGTGCAGGGTCTGACACAAGAAGCCCCCCCATAGATGTAGCTGTAAATGGTAACTGTTACCCTTTGAATTCTTCCTTTCTGAGCACCACAGAGTCTTTGAGCTTTGGTATGTCTATAATTTCCAGTCTATACAAATATTTGTAGAACATATATACATCAAGAAAAGTTTCTAGAAACATACTAGCCACCCTTCCACCAAACTGTGAACACGTTGAGGGCTAAAATTTTATTTTTGCTTGCTTGTTCTCACATCATCATTTTGAGCACAGCAAAAAGTGATTTAAAATTGTAGGAGTCAATGAATTTTCTCCAAAAGAAAACCATGGCTTAGAAATGTTGCGTGTCTTAAGGTGTCCTTGCAGCCAACCTTCAAATAGTGGAGCCAGATGCAAGCTAAGGCAGTTTGATCTCAAGGCTCTGGTCCCTGTGTCTATATTTGATGTCCAAATATCTTAGTTTTCCTGATTTCAGTATTTTTAAGGAACATAATGACTAACACATGGTCAATCTAGGTGTTTATCCCCCAAATCTCTATATTTGTAACATCTCCTAGGAAGATAATTGATTTTTTTGTCTCTTGGTGAACTCAATCCTTTGTAATTATATGAAGAATTGAACGATTGCTTTATCTTAAAAACATACAATTCCCCAATGAAATCAATTCTCCAATCAGTGACTATCCTTTTAAAGCAATATCGGCAGAACTAAGACAGGTCTTTCTGACATCCAAACAAGTGGTCATTTCTCTAATTCCCATCAACTTCCTATGGGTACCTTTCACCCAACAGGGGTTGATTTAGTAGGATTCAGAGTTGGGGGTGGGGTGGGCCGTTGAGGAAACAGATCACCTGGCAGAACAGCCTTCATTGGCCTGCGGGCACCATTGGATGCAGTGCTGCTACCTTGCGCCCACCTCTGTGTCCCTGCTGCCAGCGCTGGTTTGGGCAGCTCACTCCTGTTGGTGAATGAGTTCTGACTAGACGCCATCAGCCATATGACAGGGTCCTAACAAATACCAGCACTCTGCCAGGTTCAATAAACACTCTTTTCAGGGTAATGGTCCTTAATGAGAACACCAGCCATCAGTTAGGTTGGGAACACACTGTAATTATTACTGGGCAAAGATGTCTGGAAAAAGGTCTGCAAGTTGAGAGAATGGAACGGTGTGGGGGAGGGGAGCTTACCAAAAAAAAAAAAAAAAAACACATACACACAAATCACCTTAGCTCTCAACTTTGTGCTGATGGGAGGAAAAAAAAAATAATAACTCAAGTTTTAGGGATGGTTTCCAAAACCATGTCAACAATCTATCTAGGGATCTAGGGGTTAAATAGTCACTCATGTAATCTGTGCCAAATTGTATGTATCTATAATTAAGTCCATGAGAGAATCCCTAGCTTGCTTGATGGAACACTTGGCTAAATTGGATCTATTACATGGAGCAAGGAGTACCTTCCATCAAAATCATCCTTTAGGGTCTGCCATGGGTGTCATGGATGCTTCCATCAGAGTCGCTGAGACAGCCTTTGCCCCCAAGGAGCTCAATATATTATGGCTGTTTTTGCGTATAACTAGTCTCCCCAATTATAAGCCTGAAAATACTAAGCATCATCAAAAAGATGCAGAAAAAGGTTGTACCCGAGCTGGGTTGAGGACAAGGTCACTGTGGGATGGGGTGGGAGGGCAGAAGCAGTTCATTGGATGAGGATATATTTTATTTCATTTATTCATTGAACACTAATTTGTTGAGTGTATTCTCTATCCCGGCTGTTGTGCTAAACGCTGAGGATTCATGGTGACAGAGACAGGCCCTGCCCAGAAGATGAGAAAGTCACATGTGGGAGACTTAATAGATAGGTCCTGAAGGATGCTTAGGAATTTGACAGGTAAGCGAGGGTCAGGGAAGAACATTCTATAAATTGACACCATATGAATGCTAAGCCATGAACATTACCACCATTTAGCAAGTTGTTGGTATTAAAAAATGAAATTTTCACTGAGCATCTATTGTGTACAATACTGTGCCACAATTTCACATATTTTACCTTGTTCAGTGGTTACAATAATCCTATGAATTAGGGACCATTTTTGCCACCATTTAAAGGGGCAGAAACCAAAACTCCGGGAACTAAATCCAAAACTATATGGAAGGTAAGCATTCAAACCCAGGTCTCGCCAACTGTGCTCACAATCACAATGCTTTTCTTGCTATGCAGGTTGCTGATAGTCTAGACAAGGAAGAAAAGCCGTCATCAGGAAAGATATGAGTATGCGTTATGGAGGAGTTTAAATGCCAGCTAAGGAAATGGTTTGCTCCAGCCATTGAATACATTGAGGTCTTAGAGATGAATAACATGTTTGGTAGAAAGTTTATCCAGGCCAAAATAATAATAATAATAATAATGATGATGATGATGATGATGATGATGGTGGTACATTGGGGAAGGGGGTTTGAGAACAGAGTTGGGATGGAGGTGAAGTGAAGAGACAGTTGGGTTAAGAATGCTTATTGTGGGAGAAGAGTGGAGAGCGGGACCCTCCCCAGAGAAGCAGTGATGCCTGAGATGGAGGCAGAGATGGAGCAACTGGGGACTTTAGACACAGAGAGGGAGAGGGGCTGTGTGCTGACGACTGGGGGGCAGGCTTGTAGTGTATACCCTTTGGTTGGTTGATGATGCGTGGACGGGATTGTAACCATTGCAATGAAACAACATACGATACGATGAATGTAAAATTAATGTTCTCCCATGTAAACTATCACATAATTCACAATAAAACATTAAAAAAGAAAGAAAGAAAGAATGATAATTTTTAGTTCTGTAGGATAAACACTATACTGTGAACCGCAAGTTTATTGGTTCAAGCTCACCAGTCTCTGCATGGGAGAAAAAGGAATCTTTCTGCTCCCACAAAGATTTACAACCTCAGAAACCCCATAGAGGGTGGCTATGAGTCAATGTTGTCTCCACAGTACTTATCAACAACAACAACAACATTTTGAGTCCAGATCAGTGTTTGCAGTTGGTTGAGGAAGGCAGAAGGCAGGCACAGGCAGAAGGCACCTGATGGAGAAGATGCCACCTCTGGAATTCTGTTCTTCTCCAGGGTTTCGGAGAAGCAAATGGTACCTCAAGGTAAAGAGTGCCCTACTCTCTCATGCCTTCAAATACATTGTCTTAAATCAAATCTGAACATCCATGCAATGTGAAACGAAAAACAGAAGAGAGTGTACAGGATCCACTTGTAGACACTGAGGAATAAGCCCATTTTTTTGAGATTGTCTTTAAGAAAAATCAAACTGAATTACAAACACAAAGCTCCCAGAACCTGGAAAGGTATGCATTGAGGTAAGGAGTCTGGAATTTCAGCTCTGTTAGTTTGACAGTGAATCTCTGTCTGCTAGTGGACAAATGTCTAAGAAAATACATGCTGGGGGCCAGGAGAAAACTTCCCCAGTGCCAGATTGGACCAGGCTTCCTTTTGGATCTTGTTTCTGAAAACATGATTCTCTAGCACAGCCTACCACAGTCTGCCTGATTCTGCATTTGAATTATCCACAGTGAAATATCGGGCTGTCTTCCTAACTCCCGGGTGCTTCTGGGCCTCTTTCCAACACAGTGTATGCTCAGGAGATGGCAACTGATTTTAATATTAATCAAAGCCAAACATAATTAGGAAAATAAATCCGCTACAAAAAAAAAAAAAAAAATGGCATGTAATATAGTCTGAACTAAACCGGAAACCACAGATAGGTTCTTCCTTGGCTATCCAGTGAAATAGAAAACTACAAGAGATGAACAATGTCAGCATTGCCTGGTTAGTGCTGTACAATCTTGACATGAAGAAATCATGTTTTTCCAGACCTTGACCAGTAATGCAATACTTTATCCAGACCTAAGTACAAGAGTGTAATCATGATGTTTTGTAGTGTTTTGTTCGGTTTTAAAGATACTTTGAATCATGGTGAAGTTTTTGATAGAGTTTTGCAAAAGGAAACAGGAATACTACTTATCATTCACAACAACCTTTACCACGTCGCTGACTATAAATTCACAAAAGAGTTATAAGGGATTTTACACTGCTACTTTATCCATGCCAAATTGGCCATGGATGTCTAGCTGACGGTCATCAAGGGAGCCTCCCCTTTCCTACCACATGTTAATTTCACAGTGCAATCAACCTATTTCCTGTGATAATGTGTATCAATATTAGGAAAACAAGGAACATTACCTTTTCAGAGAAATTTAGCATGGCGCCTCATAAGAAATGAACACTTGCCAGAATATGTCCACCCATTTTATCAATAACATCTTTGTGATACCAATCTTTAACAAATGAGTTGCTGCTTATATTGATGGCAGCTTCATTTTCAACTTCACCTTTTACTTCAGGTCTCTGCAGGTGATTTTAATGATGGCCACTCTGGGAAATTAATTGTCTCTTATCTACAGATAGAATTCTCCTACTGGGTAAACCTTGTTATTTTTTATAACTTTTTTTGACACTACACTGATTGTCATTACTCTTTCTGTTTTCACTCTCATAAAGACCAAAGGCAGACTGCAAAAAAAAAAAAAAAAATTAAATGGATGTAAACATAAATAGTAAGTGCATTCGTATGCTCTGAACTGCTAAAGCCATCCAATTGAGAAGGAAAACATTTAAATAATTTAAGGAGAAAAAAAGGTTTAATTATCAAGATTTCTGTAAAAAATGACGATGTGCTCAGTACGGCATCTAAAAGATGGAGATTGATTTCTTTCTGAGGCAGATATCCAGAACTAAACATCAGGAGCAATTAAAAAATGGTGGTCTTTTGTAAATTACTCCCAGAAGAAATCTTGGAAATCTTTCATTTTAGTCATTTCGGTCCAGTGAACCATAAAGCCATTATGAAGGAACAAAAATACTAGGGAGAAAATTGAAATACAACAGTAATTAACAATATGAATATATCAAAATAAAAATGAATTAGAAAGATAATGGTCATCGCATATTCAACATGAAAAGAAAAATAAAATCAAAACCAAAATCAAGTCTAAAAGTGAAAAGAGACTCAAGGAATACGGATTCAATCTGGTATGATTCGCCAAGATTGGAACTGAAGGACCATTGTTATTAATGCAAAATGTCTAAGAAAGCTGCCTTCGGAGGGTCCCTTTCCTTATTTTTTACAACATGATTCTTGGTTTCTCTAACATCATTTAACTAGTGAGGAGTACATTTTCTATTTGCTTTAGAATCATAGTTAATAACCCTGTCTTCTATTTTCACTTTTTACCTCCATCTGGTAAATGCCAACAACGAATAATCAAGTAAAACCATTGGAAATGTACAGAGATCACAAATACAGATTTCCCTGTAGGTTCTCTAATACTTTACAGACAAATGTTAAAGATTTATTGCACATGAACATCAAACATGGTTTTACTACACTTCTCATTTGGATCAAATTGACACATTTTACATTCATTTTAGCCCTAATGAGATTCCTTCGCCACACATTATATTCCGAGTGACCCTGTACATTAAATTTGTGGCATGGAACAAACCCATTGATGTAACAAAGGCCTCTTCTTCCTGGTTTCTTAATTTACAAAAGAAAGAAAACAGTTTAGCGAAACCATAAATCTTGAACAAATGGATTTATTAATCGGTACTCAGCAGAGAATACAAATACTATGTAGATAGGGTGTACTATGCATGTGGTTCGTGTGCAGCATTGATAGTTAAACTCAGCTCAACTTGGATTATAATCTGAATATTCAACAGTTCAAGCATATTTCATAATTCAAATTAAGGGACTTAGTAAAGACAAGGTTATCATCATCGCAAGATAAGGAAATTTTATTTGCAATGCATTCTTAAAACACGGCTCACCAACTGTCAGAACGCAATATTTACTTTTGTGCACAATTACTTATTTTTTAAAATTGGTCTTCTAAGTTGTTCTTGAAGCTTCGTCTTGCTTATAAGGAGAGAGATGGGGGTTTGTCACACTGCCACCGCTCTGATGCTGCTTAGAGAGGGAGCAAATGACCTTGAAGAAAGGTGGAAAGGAGCTCGGAAATGTTAATTAAAATTATTAGTGCTGTTTGAGGTGCTTATCTTGTTTATTGCTAAGGTGTTGCTCCCTCCTGCATACTTAGGGGCGATTTTACTTACTTTCAAGTCTGTAATTTCAAATATCACAAAGTTTTATCTTCCAACATGAAGTAATTCATTACGGGTTTGCTTGAGGTTTTAATCAATAGACGCAACTTGCGCAGTCTGTGCATCATCTATCTAGAGGTTTTATATGTCTTTTATAGAGACAGACTGTCAGTGGGACATGAATTAAAATCTCATTTTTTAAAATTTTTCCTGGAATTTCAACATCATCCTAGGTTTTTGATGTGAGGAAAGATTTATTATTTACTTGATCTGTTCTTTTATTTATTTATTTATTTTTAAATAATAAATAAATTTAAACCTTTTTTTTTTTTAACTTTTTGTTGTGAATTGAGTGAAGGTTTACAGAGCAGATCATCACTTTTCCATTCAACAAGTCATATACTTTGCTTCATTACATGGTTGCAATCCCCTCCAAGTACCAAGAGTTAACAGTATTTACCTCTATTCACTTTAATTCTTGCATTCCTCCTTGTGTCTTTAGCTCCCTTCATCTTTCCTCTGCCAACCACCGTCTTGTATATCGTCTGTCCTGTCACCCAAATTAACGTGTATCTACTCTCCTTTAATAGCTCTTTACGTTCTAGATTTGAAAGACCACTAGCAGCTTCAGAATAGAATCTCTATATTTATTTCATGGAAGCAGAAACCTCTTGCCCCTTAATCCAAATATAGTCTATTTTTACATCCTTTACCAAATAAACTTTTCTTATAAATTAGTGATACATTTTCTAAATAGTTTATGGTTTTGTTGTTGTTGTTAAGTGCTGTAGACTCGGTTCTGAGTCATGGTCACCCCCAAATGGGGTTTTCTGAGGCTGTAAATCTTTGCAGGGACAAAAAGACACATCTTTCTCCAGCAGAGCAGCTGGTCGGCTTGAACTGCAAACTTGTGGTTCACAATATAGTGCTTATTCGACAGAGCTTCCGTGCTTCTGTGATGTTAGCCATTGCTAAAACAGTCTCCACATCTGTTAATTATTTTCATATTAAAATGAATTATTGAAGGTATCCATGTTTAAAAATTGCATAGGTCTCATAATCTTTTTGAATGTTACCGTACATAGCTCTGCTATTTTCAAATTCTTGCTAAATATTGCCTTGGAAGTCTTCTATTTTTAAAGAATTTACCTGACTAGAAAGTAGATAAATAGTTTAAAATTTATTTTTCATTTATGGAAAGTTGTAAACTGGCAAAAGATGATAAAAGTTCTTTTTTTTTTTTTTTTTTTTTTGAGTAGGCTTATAAAGGAGTCCTGGTGTGGTGCTGTAGGATAGAGCATTAGACTCAAAGGTCAGTTTAACCCACAAAGTTGGTGGTTCAAACCCACCAGGTGCTCCTCAGAAACCCTATGTAGGGTCACTATGAGTCTGAACAGATTTGACAGCACTAAACCACAGTAAGAACAGGAACCACATCTATGTAGAGTCCTGGTATGGCACTGTTGGATAACTACTCGACTTTCAGGTTGGTTTGAACAGCAAGGTCAGGGGTTCAAACACACCAACCACTCCTCTGGAATCCTATACAGGGTCGCTATGGGTCGGAAAACTCGACAGTACTTAGCAACAACAATAGGCCCGTAAAAGAGAGATCATGTGTAGGCCGTCTCCTTGTGTATGATTTCAATTCAATTGTAACCAAAAAAGGTTTACCCCCAAATAGTAAAGAGCATCATGGAGTGATTCCTGTTCTAACTCCAGGACTTGGCCTAAAGGCTTCACTTTTTGGAAACCTCTGGAGAGATTTTACATGTTTTGTATAATACAAGTGTATAATACATGTTTGATTTAATATATGTGTATGTTGTTGTTTTTAAGTTCTGTGGAGTTGGCTTTGATCCATAGTGACCCTGTACAGAGTTTCTGAGCCTTTTAAATCTTTGGTGGAAACAGAAGGCCTATCTTTCTCCCAGAGTGGCTGGTGGGCTCAAATCACTGACCTTGAAGTTTGTAGTACAGTGCTTATCCTATGGAGTCACTGCACCCACAATATATATGCATGATATCTATTGTATGTTTGATATAACATATGTCTACAATGTCTGTAACATGTTTGATCTGTGTGCACGCTTATTACATGGTCAATATATCATATGCGTATAATGTCTACTCTATGGTTGATAAAACATCTATGCATAACATCTCTTCTATTTCTTATATAATGCGCCGGGTAATATCTGCTACATATTTGCTATAACACATGTACATAGAATTGGTTACATGTTTGATACATGTACATAAACCTATTATATGTTTAAGATAACACATATACCTACATGTGCATACTGTCTGTGGCATGTTTCATATATGTGTGCATGATGCTTGCTACACGTTTGATATAACACAGGTGCTTAACGTCTGTTACTTGTGTGATATACTTTTGTACATAGTTTCTATTTAGGTGTATATACCACATGTACCTAACGTTTGCCACATGTTTGGTATAACACAGGTATAATGTTTGATATTCAGCATGGATTGCACCTCAATGTAAAGAACACACACATCCTCACCACTGGAAAAGTAAATAACATCCATGTCACTGGAGAAAAGATTGAAGTTGTCCAAGACTTCATTTTGCTTAGATCAACAATCAACACTCATGGAAGCAGCAGTCAAAAAAATCAAGCAAAGTATTGCATTGGGCAAATCTGCTGCTCAAGACCTCTTTCAAGTGTTGAAGAACAAATAGGTCAGTTTGAGGCCTAAGGTGCGCCTGACCCAAGCCATGGTTGTTCAATAGCCTCATATGCATGTGAAAGCTGGACGGTGACTAAGGAAGACGACAGAAGAATTGATACATTTGAGTTTTGGTGTTGGAGGAGAATATTAAAAGAGTCATGGGCTACCAAAAGAATGAACAGATCTGTGTTGGAAGAAGTAGAGTTAGAGTGCTCCTTGGAAGCCAGGATGGCCAAACTTCATCTTTCATACTTCGGACATATTTTCAGGAGGGACTAGTCTCTGGAGAAGGAGATCATGTTTGGTAAAGTGCAGGGCTAGAGAAAAAGAGGATGACTCCCAATGAGATGGAATGGCACAATGGCGGCAGCGATGGACTCAGATGTAGCAATGAGTGTGAGGTTGGCCCAGGACCGGGCAGTGTTTCGTTCTGTTGTGCATAGTGTCATTATGAGTCAGTACCCACTTGATGGCACCCAACAACAACAACAGCATTACATACGTGCATAATCTCTGTTCTATGTTTGATGTGATACAGGTGCATAGTGTTTTTTATAGGTAATATGTGCTATGTGTCTGGATTCATTGACAGGAATCCTTTGCTCTCAAGTGCCACAAACATTAGAGAAGTTTATTGTGACAATATTGAGGGTGTCTGAAATCTCAGACATAAAGAACTGGAAAGTCTTAAGAGGCCCAGTGACATTTTATAGGTGGATGCCCAGCCTTCCCAGGGGTAGCATACCGTCTCTGTTACGAAGAGCAGGATAGCAAGATTCAAAGTTGAATATTCTAGGTTAGAGTTTAACAGCCTCCAATTCTACAGGGACTCAAGCTATTACTCCTCTTGGGTAAATAAGAACTGGAACGAGTTCATGCCCTTAGCCAGAATGTCAATTTTGTGGATTATTCCCCTAGGATGTTGAATGGTCCCTAGGGACAAAACAGAGTTAACGACCCTCCCAGAGAATTTCCTGACCCTAGAAAAGCACTGTCCTAGATTAAGATCTTCCACACTGTCGTTCCCTTTGCTCTTGTTCAGTAATTAGTAGGCTCCCAACAACCCCGTCAGTTTCATCCGATGAGCCTTACAAAAGGAGCCAATGAAACAACTGCACTTACTTAAACTGGATGAGCAGGAAGCAGGAAGCCCATGAGATACAAATAGAGGTCAGGAACCTTTGTTTCCTGGAAGCTGCCAGTCTCCACTGTCTCTCACGGTCAATTGTGATGGTTTCCCAACTGGACTCCCTGTTTTGACTGTTCCCCTCCTGCCATCCACTCTCCATGAATCTTGGAGACATTTCAACCAGGTCATACCATGCCAATGTTTAAAATTCCCCATGACTTTCAAGCATACTTAGAGTGAAACTAAATCCACACAGTCCTCCCCCATCTCACCTTGTACAGGTCCATCAAGAATGGTGAGACTTAGACTCAGTTGGGGAGCACAGTGGTTCTGGAAGATAAACATTGGACTGTAGACCACATGGTCAACAGTTCTAGGAGAAGGATGAACTTTTCTGTTTCCACAATGATACACAGCCTTGGAAACCTTATACACGGTCACTATGAGGCAGAAGCAACTCTACAGCACGTAACAACAGTAACACGACTCATTTACTGTGGAGACATCATCAGGAAAGGGCAATCGCCAAAAAGGAACATTGTGGTTGGTAAAGTAGAAGGTGAGCAACAAAAGAGGGAAATCTTCTATGTAATGGATTTACACAATAGCTACAATGAACTGAAACTTACCAATGATCATGAGGATGACCCGAGCTGGGCAATGTTAGGTTCTGTTATGTGTGGGGTGATCATGTTTGGGGCCAACTACATGGCAACCAGCAACAACATGTAGCCCACTCTTAGTCGTCTTCTTACTATTCCACAAACAGGTCAAGCTGCTCCGTCACCTCAACGGTCTGTCCTACTAAGTACTCAGATGACTTCCCCTTGAGATTCACACCCAGGGAGATCTTCTCCAACCTGGTCTTCTCCATCCCATTCCCTGGCTTCATGACCATTTCTAGATCTAAGTCTAATAGACACAATGTTGACCTATTTCTTTAATATGTGTTTGTCTCCAGGCTGCCCCCACCCACAGCCCTACTACCTGGGATACAACACCTATGTACCTGTCACAGGAATTGCTCAGGGAATGTGCACAGAACCTTACCATATAGCTTCTGTGCATTCCTCTCAACTTGAACTGAGGAGTGGGATCCTGCCTGTCCCCTTCCCCCCAGGCCTCCTCAAGCAGTCACCTCTTTCCTCTTCCAAGATCCTTTTCCATATCAGCCTGTCAGAGACCTCAGGGTCCACTGCAAATCACCTCCTTTGAGAAGCATACCCACGTTCCTCCATTAAGTAATCTTATCTGAAGACCTTGCACACACCTTTGCTGAGCCACATCACAGTCGTCCTGTGTCACATTCTCTGCACCTGAACTGGCACTAGGAATGGTGTCTGGCACTTACCCTACCATGGCTGAGCTACCCATTGGACTTGATGCACAGCAGAAATCAGGATGTGCTCCATGAAATTGAACTCAGTGACTTCATGTCACAGAAGAGAGCCGTATTGGGGTGGAGACTGGGTCACTATAGATGCTTGGATCCTGTGGTTTTCTTGACTGTATGTGCTGATGACTGTCAGGGATCAGGGATTAGTTTAAGCAGTGCCTCAGCTATAGCTCTAGACCGAACAAGTCCTATAGCTCTAGATCCAACACGGTCTACAGCTCTAGATCCAACAATGCCTACAGCTCTAGATCCAACAAGACTTACAGTTCTAGCTCCAACAAGGCCTACAGCTCTCGATCCAACAATGCCCACATCTCTAGACCCAACAATGCCTACAGTCCTAGATCCAACAAGGCCTACAGCTCTAGACCCAACAATGTCTACAGCTCTAGACCCAACAGGGTCTACAGCTCTTATCCCAACAAGGTCTACAGCTCTTGACCCAACAATGCCTACAACTCTAGAACTAACAAGACCTACAGCTCTAGCTCCAACAAGGCCTTCAGCTCTAGATCCAACAATGCCTATAGCCCTAGATCCAACATGGCCTACAGGTCTAGACCCAACATGGTCTACAGCTCTAGACCTAACAATGCCTGCAGCTCTAGACTCAACAAAGTCTACAGCTCTAGATCCTACAAAGCCTACAGCTCTAGACCCAACAAGGTCTATAGCTCCATACCCAACAATGCTATGCCATTCTCGTGTCTTCCTGAAGGTTTCTTCTGGCTGAGTTTCTTTGTGCTCATAAATATCCTTCTCTCCTTGATTAAATCTTCATGTGATTTCACAGCCTCTTTTCCAACATGAATTGTTGCTTTCCAAGGAGCTCTAGTAGCGTAGTGGTTACAAATCAGGCTGCTAACCTCAAGGTCGGCAGTTCGAAACTACCAGCTGTTCTATGGGAGAAAGATGAGGCTTTCTGCTCCCATAAAGATTTACAGCCTCGTAAACCTTGTACAGGGTTGCTATGGGTTGGAACTGACTCCTCGGTACTTAATAACAACAACATTCCCCACAGAATGAGAGCTATGCTGTTATACTAAGTGGTTTCAGATTCTAATTTAATTACTACTTTTTTGGTGAAATTTGTTCCATCACCATCACCAAATATTGTTCTTGGAAAAATATTAATTCTAAGGAAACTTTTGAAAACCTAATGATGAATTTTAAGATTAAATCTACTATATTCCAATTGGGAAAGCTTGTGGGTACTTGTATTCTGCAAGTTAGGATCTGGGTAGTTAACAGCAAGGTTGGTGCTTCAAAACCACTCACCTCTCTGAAAGAGAAAAATTAGGCTATCTGCTACCATAGATTTACAGTCTCATGGACCTGTCCTAGATGGTTGCTAGGAGTCAGAATTGACTTAATGAGAGTGGGTTTGACTGTTTTATTTAAGCTACTACCCCTCCTAATAAGCATGATATTAGTAACAATCTTGAGAACAATGTGGGGAATGATAACCACAATAGCCCTGAGATATTTCCCCGATTTTACAGATAATCAATCAGACTCAGTGAGCTGAAGGAGCTTCGCCTGTGTGATCCTCCCATAGCCCCTCACGCTCATGCATGGGTGCCATCTTCTCAATCTAAGAAAAACCAGGCACTACCAAAAGAAACAATGAATAAAGGAGACCGTAGAAGAATTGATGCATTTGAGTTATGGTGTTGTAGGAGAATATCGAAAGTACCATGGAGTGCCAAAAGAACAAACAAATCTGTGTTGGAAGAAGTACAGTCAGCATGCCCTTTAGAAGCTAAGATGGTGAGACTTCATCTCTCATTCTTTGGACATATTATCAAGAGGAACCAGTCCCTGGAGAAACACATCACACTTGATAAACTGGAGGGTCATCCAAAAAGAGGAAGACCCCAATAAGATGGATTGGCACTGTGGCAGTAACAATGGGCTCACGCATAAAAACAATCTTGAAGTTAGCACTGGCCTGGGCAGTGCTTTGTTCCATTATGCCTAGGGTCGTTATGAGTCGATACCTACCCAACGGCACTTAATAACAACAACAGTGACCAAACAAAACAGTCCTTTTTAAAAAACTCACTCAGGTTCTCGGGGCAGTTTTTATCTTACACTTTTCTAAACCTTCTGTACATTGCACACTTATCAAAGTGATGAGAATGGATTGGACACAAGAAAGACTGGCTAGCTTAAAACCAAGTTCATTTCTGAATTTGTGGTATGTTTGCTCAGAGCCAAAGGCCAAGGGGATTTATATGGTTGTTGGAAATATTTTCCCTGAGGAGTTAAAAAATATTCTGCAATAGCTGGTTTTTTAATAAACTCCGAGATTGATTTGCTTCCAACTTGCTCCCTGCTTATCTTACTGGTTCACTGCTAATGGTCCCTCAGGACCCAAGGAAGATTGGAGAATAGCGGTAGATGTAGGGGAAAGAGGGGAAGTTGTAGAGGAAGACACTGATGACCCAGACCTTAAGCCACTAAAAACATTTTAGAGAAGCAATACTTTGTGACCCTATCTTGCACAACTTCCCCTTCCTCTCCCTACCCCCAGTCCTCACGAATGCTGTCAACTACAACCATAATATTCTTTAAAAACAAGACAAAATTGTTTCCCGACAGCAAAGCTGACTTTCCTCTCTTAGCAGTGATGAACTCTGTCAGTGAGAATTTCAAGAGCAATGGTGGCCTCCTAGGTGAACCACCTCCCAGCAGAAGCAATGGCTCAGAGGCATCTTTGTGTGTGAATGATGAGGATGAGAAAAGGGAATTAAAAGGATCTGTGAATGGCAAAGCTGGAAAGAAATTTTGGAGGTTGAACAAGGACAACCCCCTTGCTCTTCAGAAGAAACCAGAGTAAAGATTAATTCAGGGTCATAGGGAAAGATGCTCTGATTCTTCTAAGTTCTTTAAAAAGTGGTGCTGGCTCTGTTCCTAAGGAGTCTCACCCTATCCATATTTCTAAGACAAGATTCTAAACAATCAACTACTGAAGGAAAGATTGGTGATTTCAACCCACTCAAAGGAGCCTTGGAAGGAAGTTCCCAGTTTTGACAACGCTATGGATCACAGTTCTACTCTGTAGTACATGGTGTTGCCATGTGTTGGAATCAACTGGACAGCAACTGACTTAGTGTTGGGTTTATGTTACAGTCATTTGTAGGAGTATCTACCCAGCCCTGACTCCTCCACTGATCCACAGACTTTCAGAGTCCCTCCAAATGAATATCTGCCAACAATCAACTTCAACCTGTCTCAAACAGAGCTCTGGACTCTTGCTTCCCTCCCTGTCTTGGCTTTCTAGTGCCACTATAATATACCACAAGTGGACAGCTTCAACACACAGAAACTTACTCTAGCACAGTTTAGGACACTGTTCTTGTTGTTAGGTACCATAAAGTCAGAACCGACTCATAGAGACCTTATGCACAGCAGAAAGAAACACTGCCTGATCCTGAGCCAACCTCACTACTGTTGTCATGCTTGAGTCCATCGATGCTGCTACTTGGCCAATCCATCTCATTGGGGTCTTCCTCTTTTTCTCTGACCCTCCACCTTACCAAACATGAGCTCCTTCTCCAGTGACTGGTCCCTCTTGACAATATGCCCGTTGTATGACAGATGAAGTTTGGCCATCTTGGCCTCCAAGGAGCATTCTGGCTGCACTTCTTCCAACAAAGATCTGTTGGGTTCTTTTGACAGCCCATGGCACTTTCAGTATTCTCCTCCAACACCATGACTCAAAAGCATTAATTCTACGATCTTCCTTAGTCCCTGTCCAGCTTTCTCCTGCATATGACACTAGCGGTCTGAATTCAGAGTGTCGGTTCTAGTCTAGGGGAAGACTTTCTCCTTGTGTGTCTTCTGGACCTAAGAGTTCCAGTACAAGGACCCTGAGTCCTAATGATGTACTCTGACTCCAGCTCATCTTTCTTGGTGGAGGTAGGTCTCTCCTCTTCTTTGCTTGTTCTCATCTCCTTTTTTTCTTATAAGAGATCAAAGGTGATGTAGGCCACACCCCAGGGAGACACCCCTTACATTAGATCAGAGCTATAACTTGAGTGAGGGTGTCTGTCCTACTCTATTACTCTTAACTGACGTATCTCCAAACCACTGAGAATCATTGTCCAGCCAAGTTGACGCAGACATACCTTGGGGGACACAATTCAATTGAATTCCTCCTAAAAATATACTACCGAACTCAGTAAACAACTCCATCAATGATTCTGCTATCCAGGACTAAATTCCTGGATGCATCTGTGACTCCTCAGTTCCAATCCTTGAGCAAGTCCTACACATTCTATGCAGATTTCTATCTTCATAATCATCACCTGTTCTAAATCAGAAGGGCCTCTGAGGCTGGATTCCTCAGGATGATGGTCTTATATCACAGAATGAGTCATGCATACGCCTGCTCTACACTGACCCCTTCCCATACCCCATGGCTGTTCCAACAATGACCAGCATGACCTGACTTGTGCCTGACCCTGTGACTATGGGGTCACCTTCTCTGGATTCACCATGTTCCTCTTTGTCTTTCACACAGTGCTTTCTCCTCCACTGAGAGCACCCAGTCTACGTTTCTTATGTTCTCAAATCTCTCACTGGAACTTTTCATTACTTCTTGTCAAAGCTGGATCAGAATCAATGGGTCTGCATACCAACTGCATCAACTTGCAGGAACACAAAGGCTCTGACGCGTCTCACTGCTGCCTCATCAGCCGACCCAGGGTTTGACCTTAAGTGGGAGTCAGTCAATCCGAATCATAAGACAACACATGATACTGTGTGTCCACTTGCTCTATGTAGTCAGGGAGACTTGTACTTTGCTAGGATGCTGATGGGGTTTCAGCAGAAACTCCAGACTAAGATGAGCTAGAAAGGAAGGATTGTCCATCAGTTCCTGAAAATCAACCAGTGACAGCCACGTAGATTACAAGAGCCCAGTCCTCAACAGACCATGGGAATGGTGTCTTCTTCATTGTTCACAGTGTTGCTGTGATCTGGGGGTCACTATGAGCTAGCTGGCACAGATTGCCTTGTGCACGGGGTCACCATCAGTTGTTGTTGTTGTTGTTAAGTGCCGTCGAGTCGATTCTGACTCATAGTGACCCTGTATAGGGTTTCTGAGGAGCAGCTGTTAATCTTGAACCACCAACCTTGCAGTTCAAATGACTTTGCAGTCTGGCACATTAACCACAGGGCCACACCAGGACTC
The DNA here is from genome assembly GCF_000296735.1 of Chrysochloris asiatica. NCBI lineage: Eukaryota > Metazoa > Chordata > Mammalia > Afrosoricida > Chrysochloridae > Chrysochloris > Chrysochloris asiatica. The sequence continues at coordinate 6,556,522 of NW_006408623.1, read as the reverse complement.
CCACCATGAGTTAGGGACTGATTAAAGCTCAACTAAGGACAATAATTGAGGGAGCTTCAAAGAGTTCGTGGATACACGAATGGAATTTTCCCACAAACTTTTTGAAGTCCACCTCATATGCATATAGGTCCAGACCATTGCAATATTATGCATTAATTTATGGCACGAACTTGCCCAGAAATAAGGAAGATGAAACACAAAACTATCTGCCTCATGAGAAAGCACGTGCTTTACACATCACAGCGCCATTTCTGCATGTTAGCAGTGCTGGAGAACGAGGGAAAAATTGTCCTGCAGAGTGATGAAGTCATAATAGCAATATACAGCTCACAGCAGAAATGTGGTTGGGAGACTCCATCTCATCCTGATGGCATCTGCTCGCCTGAGCGCCCTCCATGCATGCTCCATGTTGCACTTGGTCTGTTTCTTGCTCACTTCAAAAATTCCCAGAGTTGTAGACATTGCAGTTTTAGAGTAAGTTCTACACAGTTCCAGTGGGTATAAGATTACAACCAGCAGTTGGTCCCGGTACTAAGTAGCAAAAAAGAGATTTTCTGGAGGACGGCATTTTTCATGTACACAGCAGTATCCCCATTTAGAAACACTAAATGCAGACTTAAATCAGCAAATGGAAAAGACGTCAAGTTACAGGTGGTAAGGAAAGCTGAGGAATTCACAAGTTTCATAAGAATCACAATTATGAAGCCTCCTTCCATTCATAGCTTTGTACCATTAAAGATGAAGAAATGAGGTGGCCATCCACATAAGATTATTTCCAACGTAGGTTAATATTGAGACATCTACTGAGATGCCTGGTAGGAATACCTCAAAGAAAGCAGCAGATTAGCGGATTTTTTTTTTTTTTTAAGCTTGGAATATGGCTATTTAGGATCCCTGGTCTTGCCTGCTCATTGTAAGATCAGTCGTTCAAACCCACCAACTGCTTCTCTGGAGAAAGGTGAGACTTTCTACTTCTGTAAAGATTGACATCCTCAGAAGCCTTCAATAGGTAGGGTGGCTGTGAGCCAGAATGAGCTCAGTGATAGTGAGTTTGGTTTTGGTGGAAGTTATCAGATGTGCCTGAAAACTATAAGCTTTTGAAATTTGTAAGAAAGAATGTGGACTTTGATTAGAATATGAAATCATAGATCTATATGCATAGGATTCTCCAATTAGTCTTCCCTTAATGGTTTATCTGCAACACCAATATCTTTCTTTTTCAAATTGTACTTCCAAGGTAGTCAGTCCTTCAGTGCACTGATCATTTCTGTATGCTCCTTCTCTGGGCTCATTGTTGTTTATTGAGCTACTTTGTGTTGTGTTTCGGCTCTAGAAACCTGCGTTGAAAGGTTCATACCTTTCTACACAAATGCAAAACAGTAACTGTAATTGTAGCGCAAGTCTGTTGGCTTTTTCTTTGTGGTAGATGTCAGGGAGACATTGTTAATGAAAAGCCTTTTCATTTAGGAAAAAGAAATTACTGCCAAAGGACGGAGAAGGGGTTAAGATCAAAGGGCAGATGTACTCATTTATAGCTTATTTCCATGGCCTGAAACAGTCTGGCATGATCTGTGACATTCAGCCACAATGGAGAAAATTTGGAGAGCGAGTGAGGTCAGGTGGGCGTCTTGGGAGAAAAACACAGAGAAATACTATAAAATATGTGCAGTTAAGCGGAAAAATCAGCATCTGCCAGCTTTTTGTTTCCTTTCTTGTTTTGGGATTCACAGGAAATGGTGTGTGTGTGTGTGTGTGAGAGAGAGAGAGAGAGAGTGTTGGGCTATGGAAATGTGGAGGCAAGCAAGGTTCTCAGAGGAAGGTCAAGGGAAGAGACTGTTGAAACCTACCACCTGCCACAAGTAGCACTCGTGTAAGAGACACAAACTGTGGCCTCAAGGTGAAGAGTTTGTTGTGTTTGGTTCTTTGCCCTCGACTTCAGGTACTAAGAGGGAGCCTGGCTGTGTCGGTTTCCCCAGATGGCAGGCATAGGGACTGCTCTCTCATTTCCCTGGCTTCCTGCTCAGTGGTCCAGAGGAGGATGAAACTCTCAGAAGGAAGCAGAGAACTACAACCAGGTGTGTGTAGTGGCTACACAACCTGCTCGGTCAGAAAGCGCTCAGATGGAAGGTTGTATAAAATGTTTCAGTGCCACCCCCAGTGACTGCTGAGTTGTCTCCAGGTCCTGATGGACCATGTGTGTCAGAATAGCAAGAGCTGTTCCTCGGAACTGAGCTGCCAGGCCTTTTTGCAAGGCGACTCTGGGTGGCCCCAGGGGCTTGTGTGTGTAGTAGTTGCTGTTCAGTGCTATCTGGTCATCCATCCAAACCCTTCCTGGTCATTATAAGTCAGCGACAACTTTTTCCAAGACAGCTATGGAACTGTAACCTAAAAGGTGGGAGCTTTCTTCTTTGCCTTTTGGTCTTTGCTTATTTTCTGATGTGCTTACCATCATGGTTTACTTTGAGACTAGATTCTTCTTTATTCTATCTGCAGGTGAGGTTCCTCAGAAGCCCATGCTGAGAAGCAGTTGGGTGGACAGAGTGTTTATTGGGGATCAACCCCTTTAGGAAGGAGAGGAGGAAGTAGGGATGAGCAGATGGGAAAGTTGAACTGTGAGACTAATTGGAGCAAGCCTGGGCCAGTCCCTCAATGAGCTCTGAGTGTGGACATCTGAGACAGTTGTTCTGAGGTGGATAGGAATGCTGGACCTTCATTCTGTCAAAACCAGCAGTCAGGTGTGGACTTTTTGATACTGCTTTCCACAGTGACAGGGTCCAATGCAGGCAATTTGCCACTAAGAACCCAGTTGGTCTTTTCCAGGTATAATATCTCACTTGGGGCTGAGGGCTGGTCTCTGTCACTGGCAGGCCGGCATTTGGAGGCAGCCAGAACCACATGACCCTTGGACAGAGGACCCATGCTCTTGGATTTACTTGTAGCCTCCACCTCATGCCCACTGTTGATTCACTCTCCATTCATGAGCTACCATGCCAGTTGGCTGAGGTCACCTGGCTGAGTCATCTGTGTACTTGGCTGCTGTGTGCCCTCTATTCTAGTAGATACTCTCTGGCTGGTATCACCAGCCTGCCCCATGGACCCATCCACATCACAGTACACAACTCCTCCTTATTACCAGTCTTCCAAATTTTGAGCCACATATCCAATGTCTCTTACTGCATTCTTGCCTATTGAAGGATATCCTCTTGCCAGAGTGGTATTCTGGGTCCCCTCTGGAGTGAACCTGCAGGGTGGCGGACACCTCCCGTTTTTGCTTGCACCCAATACTCAGATGGCCAATCCGTAGCCAAGTCATACTTTTCTCCTCCTCCTCCATTAGCTGAGTATAAGAATTCCTCTTCTGTATATGTGTGGGAGGAAGGGCAATGTTAAAACCGTAGATGCATGGAGGTCTAGGCCACCTACTACCCACACATCTACCGTCAGTGGATGCTTCCTGGTCAGTTGAGTGGGTTCACGCAGATCTAATGCCTTATTGTATCCTTGATTTTCCTGGACCACTGCTGCTACCAACTGTGGTAATCTGGCTTCTCTGGAAACAGGGCAGGGATCGACATGTATGGAAAATGGAAGAGCAGAATTGGGCCGAGGGAAAAGCCACTCTGGGATGTAGCCTGAGAAAGTTTGACCAACCCCATAAAACAATCTGGAGAGGTCATGCTTGGTCACAGCTGTCCTACTACAGACACTTGGGACACTCTATGGCCACCTTCAGTCTTCATTATGACTTCATGGTGGCTGGAGGGACGTTTGATAGGAAGCAATCTTTGAGTGCATATCACTGTCTCTGGTGTTTGTCCACTAAGCTGGATTTAGGGCTCAATGTTTGTTTATTTGTTTGCTGTTTTATTTCAAGGCATCAATTTGGACCAAGGCAAGCTTCTTCTGATAAATGGTTTTCCCTAGAATTTTTTTTTGTAGAAACACCTTCTTGCTACAGAAACATGCCAATCTGGATGGCATGGGATGATTTAATACTAAATTTCATAATAGTCCTGGTGTGGCGCTGTGGGTTAATATGCTGGACTGCAAAGTTGGTTTGAACCACAAGATTGGTGGTTCAAGCTCACCAGCTGCTCCTTGGAAAACTTATACAAGCTTGTTATGGGCCAGAACCGACTCGATGGCACTTAACAAAAAAAAAAAAAAATTTAAAGATAATTAAGGTCTTTTGCCAGCAGTTCTTTATCTAAGGCACTTTAGTGTTTGGAAGAAAGATTCTTAAAATTGCTATTTTCCTCTCAGTTGAAATCCGTAGTAAAATGAAGGAAAGAAGCAGGGGTGGAAGAAGGAGGAAAAGAGAGCGTGAAGGAAGGGAAGAAAGTGGGAAGGTGGGAGAGAGGGAGAGGAAGAAGCCAAAGGAGGAAGGGAGGGAATCAAGAAGGCAGGCAGGCAGGCACATTCAATTATTGGAGCTCCTGACGTGGCTTGCTTCGCTTCTCTAGCTTTAAGAAGTGTTTCACACAGCTTGCATAGTTTCTCTGAAGGACAACTTAGTCTCATTGTTTATAAATGCTACGACACACCGTATATTTTGCATTTTGTTTCAGTTGGTAGGAACTTCATAGCTCCTGTTTAGAGGCACAAGCCCCAGAAGGAATCTGGAGTCCAGAGAGGCACTTCAGGTAGACTGGTGGCCTCCTGACATCCTAGGAGAGGGTCAAGGGCACAGGCAGAATTTGAATACCAGCTCTTCTTCTCATCAATTTGTTACCTTGATGCAGAGATCTCTGTGTCCTCGCTGTTGTCAGAATCCAGGTGCCTCGGCAGGTTGAGAGGCTCACCTGAAGTGCTTGATGTGAAAGAGTTCTGGAAGTCCTAAGGTCTAACGCACTGTTCCCATTACCATAGGGTGGCCAGAGAGAAGTGAGTCATTGGGCGACACCGCGGTTAAGCACTTGACAAGTAGCCAAAAGTTCCGGCTTTCAAGCCCACCCACAGGTTCTTCAGAAGACCCTGTGGAGCGTGGATCGCCATGAGTCAGAACCCACCTGATGACAACAGCAAGCTGAGAGTCTTTAGGCCCCTAACACGTCTTATGTAGGGAGGTCTCTACTTTGTGAGCTTAGAGAAGACCAGAGAGGGAAGTTGTCAGGTTGGTCACCAGCATGTCCCTTAATGAGGGGCCACTGGTGGGTGGGCGCCCCTCTCCCAGGACCGAACTCGCTTGTCCTGTTGGCGCACGAAGCGAGCACTCAGTTTCTTTCCTGCCACCTCTACCAGGCCTGTGTTTTGTCTCTGTGTCCCACAGCTTTCTTATCCCCAACCATTTGATTCCTCAAACTCCCTCCTCACACCAGAACCATTCTCTTGAAAGACAATGTTTTGTGGACATTTCCAGGTATGGGCAGAATTTAACTGTCCTATGTGTAACTGTTGGATAAGCACTTGACTGCCAACCACAAGCTCAGTGGTTCAAATCCACCAATCACTCCTCAGAAATCTTATACAGGGTGTGTCAGACTGACTCACACAACAATAGACAAATAAACAGAGAAATCATTAAAACTGTCAAAAACTTCATTTTTCTTGGATGCACAATCAACACTTACGCAAGCAGCAGTCAAGAAACCAAGTGACTTGTTGCATTGGGCAAATCTGCTGCCAAAGTCCTCTTTAAGGTGTTAAAGAGTAAGATGTCAGTTTGAGGACTAAGGCGTACTTGACCCAAGCCATGGTATTTTCTATTGTCTCATATGCATGTGTAAATTGTAAAATGAATAGGAAGACATGAGGAGAATTCATGTATTTGAATTGTAATGTTGGTGAAAACTAGTAAAAGTACCATGGGCTGCCAGAAGAGCAAACACATCTGTCTAGGAAGAAGTGCAGTCAGAATTCTCTTCAAAAGCAAGGATGGCGAGACTTGATTTGACATAATTTGGACATGTTATGGAGAAGGATCAGTCCTTGGAGAAGACCATCATGCTTGGTAAAGTGGAGGGTCAGCAAAAAGGAGGAAAACCCTCAACAAGACGGACTGACGCAGTGGCAGCACCAGTGGGCTCAAACATAACAATGATTGTGAGAATGGTGCAGGACTGGGCAGTATTCTGGTTTGTTGTACATAGGTTCTCTGTGAGTAGGAACCCCTTGATGGCACCTAACAACAACATTGGAGTCCTGGTGTGGCGCTGTGGGTTAATGTGCCAGACTGCAAAGCCGTTTGGACCACAAGGTCGGTGGTTCAAGCTCACCAGCTGCTCCTTGGAAAGCCTATACAGGGTTGCTGTGGTTCAGAAGTGACTCGACAGCACTTAACAACAACAACAGAAGCAACAATTTTAAAAAAACCAACAAGTGTGTAGCAGATGTGGGTACGGTAGGAAGTAAATTACAAAGAGGTAAAGACAGAATGTTCTTAGATGGTCCAATGGCAGCTCCAGAGATGCTTGCAGACACTATAAAGAACCACAATTGGGCACTTCATGAACGAGTTGTATAGTTAATGGACATTTAGGAAGAAAGATTATTCCTGCCATTAGAGAGCTCCAATGCTTCTCAGAGACATTACAGAGTGACTTTTTAAATGGGTGAGAGAGAGACAGGGCTCCAGGAAGATGGCCCCTGGCCCCATGACCTTGCTTCTGACCTTGGTCTGCACCAGAGCTGCCCACTCTTCCACACCAGAGCTTTCTGTTCAGATGCAAGTTGGTTGCATCTGAGCAGAAACTCACACCTTGAACTTATTCAATATGACATCAAACTCATCTTTTCAGCCAAGTGGGGTCCCTGACATGACGTCGGCTCTTTGCTCCTTCTGCACTTGGACTTGGAATGTCAGTGTTATCCTTGAATGTGAGATCTTTGTCAGGCAGGAACAACCAACTCTGAAACCACTGCCAGCTTGAGCTCACATGTTCTGCCTCAGTCCTGGCATCCTGGTCACTCCCCCTCCTCTGACCTTGTGGGTACCTCGCAGAGAGTAGAACTCAATGAAGGTTACTAAAGAGAGGAATGAAGGACCAAAGGGGCTGATTATATTTCAGTGACTGTCAAGATGGGCTGATGAAGAATAAAATGAAAGATGCTCTTATTAAAATGTATTTCCTAGCAATGCAACTGGAAGAAATAGTTAGACACTCTAAATCCACTTGGACTTTTGTCTCCTTACACCCAACCGTGCTTCAGGACTTTGTTTCATTTAGACTTTCTCTCTCAGTTGCTGAGATGAGGATGGGAAGGGATAAGGAAGAGGGGGATGACTGATAAATCAGTTTTGTCCTCAAGGAGCCCCCAACCCCAAAAGGTAATCGCAGGAAGTGAGCATGTGTTTCCACTGACACAAGTGAGGGATGTGACAGAGCAGTATCCAGCAATGGGGACAGTCACTCTAATGGGAACCTCTGGAGGCTCCCGAAAAGGGAGACAATGGAGCTATGTCTTGAACGCTGAATCCAATTGGCTGGGTGGTGGAGAGGATGCAATATCCATGAAGAAATGAATAGGTAAATGTTCTTGTGAGAAAATCGCTTGTGTTCATTCTCATAGCCAGACTTTTCAAGAGCATGGAACTAAATCAACATGTTGTGAAGTGCCCTGGAGTTGGTTCTGACTCATAATGACCCTGTATAGGGTTTCTGAGGAGTGGCTGGTGAGCTTGAATCACCAACCTTGTAATTGAAACCAACCTTGCAGTCCAGCGCATTAACCCACTGCACCACACTGGGACATAGAAAATAAAATGAAGCCAACAACCCAAACCCAATGATGGCCAGTCAATTCTGAGACCTAAGACCCTAAAGGATAGAGTAGAACTGCCTCATAGGGGCCCTAGTCTGTAAATCTTTACGGAAGCAGACAGTCTCATCTTTCTCCCTCATAGCAGCTGGTGGGTTAGAACTGTCAACCATATGGTTAGTAGTGCAACACTTAATCCACTGCACCACCAAGTCTCCTTATAAGGAAAAGCCTCCCTCAACTTGCATCCTTCTTCCATGGGATCAGAGGCACAGAACTCTTGGAGGACTGTTCAGAGCCTGTCCACTATTCAACTAGATAGTCCTCCAGACCTGAAGAAGGTGCCACCACCTTGATCCCATGAGGTCTAGCCTTCAGTTCTCAGCTCCCAGGCATTCCCTGGGACCTAACCTCCTGAGGAAATGCTGTTTCTTAAGATTTCCTGTAACCACCCTCCTCACCATACTTCCCCAACTCCCTGCAAGGCTGTGCGGAAGCTTCTGGGTATGTGTGCCCATTGAGTTAGGGAGGGAAAGACCTGCAAAATCAGTGGCCGACTTTCCATGTGTCAGGAATGAGTCAGCCCTCCAGGAAGGAGTCAGCCCTCCAGGGCTCCACTGAGATCCACCAGAGAAGACAACGCCTACTGGTGTTCCCTTGGGCTGAGCCTGCAATGGTCTCTCCCTCAGAGTCTCCTCAGAGCCAGAGGGTCAGAAGCCCATGTGCCCTGGTGCCCCGATTGGCCGTGAAATCCTGTGTAAAACCCCATGAAATTTTGGGCCCGATCACAGGCTCATTCCTTGTGGCTACCTTGGCAGAGCAATCCAGGACCACAGCCAAGACCCAGAGCCCAGCCCACGTGCTCTGAAAATCCCAACCTTAAAGCCCATTCTGAGGATGCGATTTAATTAAATGCTATGTGCTTGAATCTGGTTCAAATTAGTTTAGCCATCTCTGACTGCCATTTCTCCCGTGAGCACGCGTATTAACCATGCAGAATAGATGGATTGTTAGCACTGTAGGATAAAACACTTTTTATGCTCCTTAGGATTCAAAATAAAATAAAATAAAAATAAAATGACTGCCCTTAAAATTGGTAAACCAATTCCAGCCCCCGCTAAAGTCTTAAAAAGCCAGACGTCTTCTCAAACTCCTTTTATGAGCACACATGGCAAAGCCGCTGCTGCAAATATATTGTTTGTGAATAAAATGTAAATTCATGTGTTTGTGTTCACCTGTAAGGTTTGCTTCCAACCACTGATTGCTTAGGAAACCTGCAATTCTCAACAAAAAGAGAAAAGTTCAGTGCTGATGGCTAGATATTTGGACCTCCCCATGCAAGCATTAGCTGCCTGAGAGACCCTCTGGAATGCAGTGCAGGGGTAATGCTGGGCTGGGAGCCAAGAGCAGAAACATTGGCGCCTGGAACCAAGGGACATGCCTCCCAGTAATCGGAGCTGAGCAAGACCCGGCACTCTGTTAGACTGGACATGACATACTGTGATCCTTGACTTAGCCAGAAGGATTTTTAACAGAGGGAAGAGCTGGCAATACAAAACTCTCCCGTCCTTCTCTCAGAACACAGTGTTCTCTACAGCAAGCGGAGGAAATTAGGAGCAAAAGTCTATTAATACATGTGACCCAGTGAAGTCAAGAGTGGAAGCTTTTTAACTGCTGCTTTTATTTCAGGGGGGTGGGTAGTTCTTTTTTGTATACGCTCATCACGCCTCACCACCCAGCAAGCAGAGACATAAGGCAGAAACTCGAAACTGCTTTCCTTCCAGAAAACAGGCACCCCAACATCACATTATTGACAGCTGCCGAAATTGTACAGTTGAAGCTCAATTCCCCGGAGCTGGGAGGGGGCGAGATCTTGATGGGATTCCTGCTGTTTGGAATTGTTAAAGTAGGGAAAGGTTATATGGAGCTGAGAGGGGGACCTATTTTTTCTCTCGGCGAACAAAGGCAGTCTGGTATCTTCCCTGGTGCCCTTGGACTGTCGGTTCCAACCTTTAGAAATTGTATCTGATTATCTATGTGGCAATTAATCATAATTAAGCAGACCTGAGGTTTGGGGAGGTACAAAGGAGGCGGCTGGGCACGGGCTGAGCCCCAAGAAACCCCTTTGGGTATGTTTTGGTAAGGGTGAGGGAACCTCTCATTGTAGACAGAGGTATGAGCCCTGGAGACAGGATGGGGGGGCTAAGTACCCAGGAGGGAAGGGTGGACGGTGGGCCTTGGTGGGGGCCTGCACAGCCTCCCCCTCGCCCCTCTCCGTTTTTTTTGTTTGTTTGTTTGCTTTTTTGTTTTTTGTTTTTTTGGCGATCGCAGCTCCTAACCCAGTTCCAACACGCTTGGAAGCAGTTTGATTCCAAGAGGAAGCCAGGTAACAAATTACCTTTCCGATGCCAAGCGATTTGGATCCATTCTTACCAACCAGATTTTTTCAATTTATTTCAGGAAAACATTCAATCATTACGGGCTGGCACTGGGTCTGGGCCGCATGGAAGACGTCTCGACCCACTCCACCCCCAGTGAGCGTTTTAAAAGCTTAGCGAGCCCAGAATGCTGTCTTATTAAAAAAATTTTATACATTTATAATTAAAATACAGGGCTGGCTTTGGAATGGTTTTCACAGATGTAATCGGACACGCTGGCTTTTCCCAGCCCAGGTCAGGCGAGGAACAATGGTGGTTTTAACTTCGGACTGCGGCTCAGGTTTCTGTTTGCACATGGGCCCAATTTGTACCATTTCTGATTAGGTTTAAGTAAGTTGATGTGCTATTTATTTAGGAGAATTGCCATTTTGCAATATTACCATCTCCCCCTCCAGCAGGAACTCAGCGTAGCCCTGCCTGCCTGTGATTGGCTTCCCGCAGACCTCAGGTTGGCCTCACTCATCGCAGTCACTGAGGAAGGGCCTGGCCTCCGGGACCACAGGCCCAGGTCCATCAGCTGCATGTCTCTGTGTCTGTTTACAGTGAACGGGAACAGGAAGTCCGAGCCTGAGATGTGTGGGGCTAGGAGGCGGGAGCTCCTCCATTCCAGGGGTTCCTGTTCTAGTTCTCAGACTGTGGCTGGTTTGCAGCAAGAGGGACCAGGGAGTCACTGTCTGCCTCCATCAAGGTGACCGGGTTCAAAAACCGTAATGAGGAGGCCTCCTTTGTTCTACAAGGTGACTATGATTTAGATTTGGCTCCATGGCATTGTTTTTGTTTTTTTTGGGGGGTGCGGTGTTCACAGGTCTTCAGGGATGCTGGCCCTAAAGGCAGGGCTGGTACAATCTCCCCTTTCTCCTGAGGCCCTATGAAACTGAGAAGCTTTCTAAGGCCAGCACATGCTGCTCCAAAGGGCCCCTGTTCCTCACAGAGTCCACTTGGTTGACAGAGGACTGACCTGTCTTCAACATGCTTCCTCCAGAGGCAGGAAGCCCACACTGTCTTTGAATGTTCCCCATCACTGTCCACCACATGGAGTCCATATGCCCTCACCCACTTACCTCACCTGTGTTAGCCCTGGTCCACTCATGGTGTGAAGCTGAGTGTATGCCATTCGTTCCCTGTCCTCCCGTTCTTCCATCCTTCTTGTAGCCCCATCCCAAACCCAGGTGTGACTCCTTCCATCTCTTACAAAGCTTTTCTTTGCACCCCACCCCGTATACAATCTCTCCTGTCATGTCATCAGAAACCCCAAACCAAACCCACTGCAAAGAGTTGACTACAACCTTGCATAAAATTTCTGAGTCTTGGTGTAGTGCTGTAGGATAAGCGCTGACCCACAAGGTCAATTTGAACTCAAGATCAAACTCAGCAAGTGCTCATTGGAAACTCTATACAGGGGCGCTATGAGTCAGAACCAACTCGATGGCATTAATAACCAATATTTACGGAAGCAGAAAGCTTCCTTTCTTCTCTGTCTCCAGGTTAGAGCACAACATATCATTACCCACTACACTACGAGGGCTTTTTGACATCAGAAAAGGTACAAGGAAGACGCAATTGCTATAAAGTCATTGTAACTTATGGTGATCCCCAATGCATCAGAGAGAGCGGTGCTCCAGGGGGTTTTTGAAAGATTACCAGGACTTTCTTCCAAGGTACTTCTGTATGGACTGACCACCATGGATGTCTAGTGACGGGTGTTTCATGGATTCTCTGCACTTTGTCCATTTGCCCAGTGCCATGGGCTTCGTATTCCAACGCACTGATTTCCTTCAGAGATTTCTCTCCCTGTGGAAATGGGGTGGGAGCTAGGTAAGAAATACTGCTCTTGCTCTCTCCCTTCAAGCTCACATCCACCATTATTGAGGACAATGCACGTGAGGGGCTTTCATGAGTCCTGGTCACAGTTAGGGTATTCTTACACCAGACCATAAGTGTCCATTACAAGACTGGCCACGTGTCTGTCAGCTGCAGGCGTACTCTGCCACATCCTGTTTCATAGGTGATCCATGGTTTTCACATCCCAGCCTTCATTCCCAACTGCAGGTATGTTCCATTTCCAGCTGGCAAAGGAGGCTGGGTGTTGACAAGTAATGGCAGGGATGGCCACGGGACTCAATGCAGGGCCCAGGATTTAAGAGGACCCTGCATTCCCTTTGAGAAAATACCTGGTCCCCCTTTGTGTATGGTTCTGGGTGAGATCAGCAGCTGGAACTCACATAAAGACAAATGAACAATCACAATTCACATGCCTTCCAAAAGCAACAGCTACAGTAGGAAGCCAGAAAGCAACTCGTCTTTCTCGCTCCCACTGTCTTCCGTTGTCCTAACAATAATCATTGCCTTGTCTTTGGAAGTCTGAAGAATGGATAAGATAAACATTCTCGTCGGGAGGGAGAACATTGCATTTTTTAAAAAGGGGGTTAGGGCCCTATTTTATTTTCACATAAATCTGAAACCCCCATTTTACTTTTTGAGGGACCTCTGTTTAATACGGGGGCAGTAGTGGTCCAGGGATAGAATTTGTGTTTCCCATATGGGAGGCCCGGATTTCATTCCCAGCCAGTGTACCTCAGGTGCAGCCCACTCCCACCCCTGTCTGTCAGTGGGTACACTTGTGTGTTACTAGGATGCTGAAGAGGTTTTGGTGGGGGTGGGGATCCCAGGCTCAGGTAGATGAGGAAGAAAGGCCTGGGGATCTACTTCTAAAAATCAGACCATCTCAGGGGTGGTGGGGACCAGGCAGCCTTTTGTCTTCTGTGAATGGGCTGGCTATGATCTGGTTCCAGTCGAAGACAACAAGACAACTTTGTTCAAATAATTGCCTGGTGGCAACTACCCTCCTTCTCACAGACAGCCTGAATGTTCTATGTCCCCAGGACACACAGTGCTGGAAACCGGGGGACCCTCTTCCCAGCACCCTGGGAAACACAGTCAAGTGTAGCCATAGGGTTGCAGTGAATTAGTCAGAACTGAGCAATGCCAGGCAACTACGCTTCTTCCTTGTCACAGCGACATTGCTCACGATTTAGCACCAGAGTGGTTTTCTCAAGTCCAGAAAAGAGCAGATTGCTCATTTATCTCCCCGGGCTCAGGGTTCTGAGCTACCGCCCAGAGTTTCATAGTGAGTAACCCCCAAATCTAGACCTAGACCATGCCCAGTATCTTCTCAGTCATCCTGGATACCCACCGGCTACCTGCCTTCCTTCCTGTCTCACCGCCCAGGAGCTGTTGGTGCACAGTCCCAAAGATCCTCCCAGTACACCACCCCAAGGACCCCCCCTCTCTCTTCTGTATCCCCTTCCCTCTTCATTGCTTCACTTTCTAGGAAGAGAGCGACTTGGCAAATGTGATCGTCTGTCAAGAGGAAAGATGATGACCAACAAGAGTGAATTCTAGAATTTCTGCAGCACAATCAACAAATGCCTGGATGTTTCTACAACTTTGGTAAGCCTTGGTCTCCAGGCTGGAGGCTCTGTTAACCCTTTCCTGACTGGTGTTTTCTAAGAAATGAATGAGAATTTATCAAAGATGTTACAGGTCACTGCATAGCTGGAGGTACTGGAAGGCTGCCATCGGGCCAACCCTGGGCTGCCGCCTTTCCTCTAGCAGTCTCCCTTGGTAGCTCAGGTGGAGCTGACCTCTCTGTCTCACAAGCCCTCGGGCCTTGGCACTGGAGGTCCAGCAGCTCAGAGCTGTGGGTGCTCTGGTCTCATTCATTCACCCACTCACTTATCAGAGGCTCACCTGTTTGCAGGTGCAGGTGTATGAAAACCCCAGAGGGTAAGAAGCAAACTTCCAGAAACCATTAAGTACTTGGCTGTTAGCTGAAAGTTTGGCAGATTGGACCCGTATAGAAGCCCTGTGGAAGAAAGGCCTGGTAATCTCCCATAAAGATGACAGCCAAGAAAGTCCTGGGGGCAAGTCTACTCTGCCATATGAAGTCTACGTGATACAAAATTGACTCAACAACACAGCCAACAACAACGATAACAACATGTATCGTCCACCAGCCCACGCCAGTTCATACTATTCCCCAGATTTCCCAGGTAGCAGCACATTTCATCTCCTTGTCATTTATGAGGCAGCATTACCCTGGTTACGAACTGAGGGAACCAAGTCCAGGGTTGGGTCCGAAGGCCGACGCTGAGCAGCTGGTACCTTCCGCCTTCTGAGCGTCACAGGAATAGATAATGTTCTAGTCACTCCTGGGGTGACTTTTATGAGTTTGGTCTGTTTTTCGGAACCAGCTGAAATGTTTAGATTCTCTGTATTAAATTTCATTAACGCTATCTACCACTCTCGCTGCAAAGAAATGAAGTACTGGTAGGATAGGACCAAACAGCAATGAGTGTGAAGGGAGGGGTGGAGAAAGACTTAGATCTAAGTTTGGAAGGTAAACCTGATGATATTTGCATTTTGTCTTTTTCTTCCAGCGTCTCCTGTCACTTTTCTTCCATTTTAAGCCTGAGGTTCCAGCTTCCCTCTCCCTCCCTCAGATTAGGAATGGCAAGAGTAGAAAGATTCATGGAGGAAATGTGCAACCCCATGTGTACACCAGCTGCCCTCTCTACCTTGCTGGAGAGCTCACCTTTTCCAGCTCACAAGACTCCTTGTGTAGCCCAGAGTGATGCTAGCACTAGACAGGATACTGGGATTCTGAGATGCACTCAGGGAGACGGCAAGAGCCAGGAGAAAGAGCAGCCACCTGCAAAGTCTTGACTGGGAAAAGGAGACTCTTGAGACCTGTGTCTGTGGCTATGACCACGAGTGACCAAGAACCAAATCCAAACTCACTGTCATCAAGCTGACTCACAAAGACCCTGTAGGATAAAGTACTCCAAGATTATACCTCTTCTGGAAGCCTACTTCCTCATCTTTCTCCCAAGGAGCGACTCCTTTCAGTGGGCTTGTGTCTTTCAGTGAGCAGCTAAATGACTCGTCCTCTGTGTCAAGAGGACTCCTGTTGACCATGAATGAAGGCATCTCTGGAGGTGTCCTTAGACATCTGTGGGTTGGGAAGGTTTCTATTTGTTCTGGATGGAGTGTTGGTCCTGGTTTTTGGGGCTAGCTCAGTACCCATCACTGGTGAACATGCCCAGAGGGTCCAGAGCTGAACATCCATGTGTCCAGGATCCTAGTGAGCACAGGGGAATACACCACTGCAGCCATGCCCCTCTTTTCCTGTGATCTTCCCTTTGCAAATGGTATGGGGAGAATGCACCTTCATCCTGTGGTAGGTGATGCTCCATCAAAGAGCCTATAGCATTCAGAAGGATTATGGGGAGAAGACCAAGGCCCACCATGGACCTCAATGTGCTTCCAACAGAAATCTAATTTCTTGAGCTTTTAAGCACATTTAACTTTGGGCAAATGTAACTTCATGTCTCTGAAAGAAAGAAACCAACCAATCAACAAAAAAGAAAGCCAAGTGACCCACAAAAAGACTTGTAGAAATTCAGAAAACATCCACATCGCTACCATTATGCAATTGTCCAGAAATCAGAACCTAAGAATGTCATTTTGCAAGTTTATGAAAATAAATGGGAGTGAATTGGATGGACATAGTTTTTTTTTTTTTTTTTTTTTTTTTTTTCAGGGAAGAATTAAAAATAACTTTGTTGTAAGAAATCATGATATGGCTCTAAGCCCAAGTTCCTTGTATGTTCCATCTTTCTTTGCAAAATACTGTGCCATTGTAGGGTTTTTTTCCTCCCTGTGGAAGATGTGAGAGTCATTGCTGTGTTCAAAGTAGCAAATAAGGCACAAGTGCTTGTGATTGTTAACGTCTGAACCCTTAGGACAATTGCAAGAACCTTATCTTTCCTAGTGGTTTATGTTGCAAGTCAAACATGAGGTGGACTGGCTAGGTCTTAAGGGATAGGGAGGAGTTCAAGACTGTTCACGCCTTCGCAATAATCCTGCAATATATTAAGAAGAAAGTACAAAAACATATGCTGGGGAGGAGGTGGGCTTGGCGGCCAGATCATTCATCACCTCTCCAGCCTGCACACCCCCAGGGAAGCTCTGCCGTTGGGTCTTCTCCAAGGCCTCCGAACAAGCAAGATACTTTCCCACAGAATTTCCTTCCTTTAATTTGGTGTGTAAAGTCAGCCCAGAAAGTTCTCGATTTGAGGCTCCCGGGATCAGATGGCAAGGGGCAGGAAATTGACTAGGTGTGGATGGAATGTGGGTTCCTTTGTCTTAAACAAGCAGTTAGTGCAAGGGGAGAGTGGTTCCCAGAATTCCAGAGGTGGAATGAGCATGAGGATGTAAACTCGGCTGAGACTCCTAGGAGGGCTGGAAGACGCCAGAGTCACAAGGTCTCCAGAATTCTCCGATTTAGGACACACTGGAAGTCGCTGAATTCATGTGACTCTTTCTGAATATTTGTTTAAAGCACTGCCGCTCTGGTCTGTGAAGGAGAAACTGGTTTTTCAGTTGTAAATTTGGGATGATGTGCCATGAGACTCCTGATAACCTAGGAATAAAACCAACAGTCTCTTCTTTCTTCAGTAAATTCAAAGTCTTGAAAGGATTCATTCACAGGAGGGATGTGGCGAGGATCCCACTGAAACATAAAAATGTGTATTACATTCTTTCTCAGTCACTGGACCTTCTTTGGGGAGTGGAAGTGGAGGATATTGTGAGAAGACTTTCTTGGGAATAAAGATGCTAATTTACCTGCTGCACTCTTGTGAGCAGAGCCAAGCCAACCTGTCCTTGGAGCAAATGGGCTAGAGTTTGGACCCAGCTCCTCTCCAAATTCGCTGTGTAGGCTCAGGGGACTCATTTGACTTTTGTCTCCTCATCTGAAGTTTTGGGGATTGTGTTAGGCTAGAATTTCCTTAAATTTACTGCCTCCCAGGAAAACCCCCAACAAGATGAGCTGACACTGTATCTGCAATGAGGAGTAACAAGAATTATTTGCATGGTGCGGTGTTTTGTTCTGTTGTGTATAGGATCATTATAAAAGAGAACTGATTTTATGGCACCTAATAACACCACTGTGACACTGTGGATTAATGTGCCAGACTGCATAACTGTTTGAACTGCAAGGTTGGAAGTTCAAGCTCACCAGCATCTCCTTGGAAACCCTATAAGGGTCACTATGGGTCGGAACCAATTTGACGGCACTTAACAATAACACCAGAATCCTGGGGTGGCACTGTAGAATAAGCACTAAACCACAAGGTCAGGTTGAACCACAAGGTCGATGGTTCAAACTTACCAGCTGCCACCACCACCACCAACAATAGAACAAGTCCTCTCATAGGCAACTACTTCCCCATCCGTGTTGTTATTGTTGTTAAGTGGCATCGAGTTGGTTCCCACCCATTGCAACCCTGAATAGGGTTTAGGGTAAAGAAAATCAAACAAACAAATTCCATTATTGTGGAGACCATTCAGCCTCCTAACAACCCCACCGGATAAAGTAGACCTTCAACATAGGGTTTCCAAGGCTGTGGGATAAGCACTGGATTGTTAACCACAAGGTCAGCAATTCAAACCCACCTGCTGCTCCTCAGACACCCTATACAGGTGCACTATGAGTCAGAGCAGACTTGACGGCACTTAACAACAATGTTTGCAGAAGTAAAGTGCCGCCACTTTCTGTTGAGGGCTGGCTGGTGGGTTTGAAGCAGCAGTCTTTGGGTTAGCCGCTGAGCACTTGAGCATGGGTTTCTTCAGATGTGGTGCTGAGGTTTGATTTTTATCTTCATTGGTTAGTCTTGTCTTTTCCTGTAGTTCGTGTCAATGGAATGATTCGATATGCTTAGTGTCTTTCACTCATGTCTCTCAGGCCATCGTAGTTGCTGTGTTAATGCTGAGCAGCATGCTATTGGCTTGGTACCATCAGACCGCCAACTACAAGTTCCATTGTTCCAGCCCACCAGCCACTCCAGGGAAGAAATATGGCGCTTTCTGCTCCCATGAAGATTTATTCTCAGGAACCCTGTATGGGGTCACTGCAAGTCGGAACCAACTCCAAGGCACTTCACAATAGCCTGCCGTTGAAGGAACCCACCACACTTGATTTATGACTTCTCTGTTGATGTGATTTAAGCTATCTAGGAACAAAGCTAACATATTTTGGGGAACACATATTTTCATGTCTTTGTGGTAAATACCTAGGAATGGAACAATTAAATTATAAGACAAGTATATGGTCAACTTTAAACTGTCCGTTAATTTTCCAAAGAGACTATATATATCACTTTATGATTGTACTGTTTTATACTCTTGCAAACAATACATAATTCAGTCAAGTTACTCCACGTCCTCATCAACACACAGTGTCATTAGTCTTTCATGTTAGCCATTATCATGAGTATAAAGGGGAATTTCAAGGCGAGTTAGTTCTTGGTACTCTACAGCCTCACCAACGTGTGGTGTTGTGAGGCTTTCATTTTAGCCATTATAATTGCTGTTGTTGTTGTTGTCAAGTGCCCCCCAGTTGGTTTGGGCTCAGTGACCCTATGCCCAACAGAATGAAACACTGTGCAGTCCTATGTCAATATCACAGCTGTTGTTATGTTTGAACCCATTGCTGCTGCCACTGTGCCAATCCATCTTTCTCACTGACTTTCTACTTTACCAAGCATGATGTCTTTCTCCAGGGACTGGCCCCTCCTGATTATATATCTAAAGTATGAGAGATGAATTCTGGCCATCTTGGCTTCTAAGGAACATTCTGGCCATACTTCTTCTTCCAATCCAGATTTGTTTGTTCTTGTGGCAATTCATAGCACTTTTAATGTTCTCATCCAACACCGTAACTCAAATGCATCAATTCTTCTTCGGCCCTCCTTATTATTCATGGTCCAACTTCTATATTCATTCTGTAAATATCATTTACATCAATAAACATTGTTTAGACTGATGTTGTTGTTGTTGTTGTTAAGTGCCTTCGAGTCGGTTCCGACCCATAGCGACCCTGTACGGGGTTTCCGAGGGTGTAAATCCTTACGGGAGTAGAAAGCCTCATCTTTCTCCCGCGGAGCGGCTGGTAGTTTCGAACCGCTGACCTTAAGGTTCGCAGCCCGATTCGTAACCACTACGCTACCAGAGCTTTAGACTGATAGACTTGCTCAAATCTTCTACATACCTTTTGCTTTGTGCTCATTTATTGATGTAATTACTGGAGTTGTTGTTGCTCTTAAGTGCCATTGAGACAGTTTCGACTCATAGCGACCATGTATATGGTTTCCCATGAGCAATTGGTGGGTTTGAATTGCCAACTAAGCTGTCTGTATTTCAACCTCATTATTGAAGGATTGGGAGTCCTGGTGTGGCACTGTAGGTTAATGCGCTAGACTGCAAAGCTGTTTGAACTGCAAGGTCGGGAGTTCAAGCTCACCAGCTGCTCCTTGGAAACCCTATACACAGGGTCACTATAGGTCAGAATCGACTTGACGGCACTTAACAACAACAACAATTGAAGGATTATTTCAGTGAATGTAAGATGGGAAGTTGATTGTTTCTAATATTTAACATTCTAAAGATCTCATTCCTTTATCGTTGATCTCTAGTTCTTTTTCTGATAAGAAGTCAGCTGACTTTAATTGTTGTTAACTATATATTTAATCTATCGATCCTCTATCCGTTGGTCATACTCTGGGGGCTTGCTTGTCGCTGTGATGCTGGAAGCTATGTCACCACTGTTTGAACATGAGTAAGGTCACCCACAGTGGGCAGGTTTCAGTAATGCTTCTAGACTGAACAGCCCAGGAGAAGTAGAGGCGAACTACTTCTGAAAGGTTAACCACTTAAAGCCTGACTAATAGTAGCAGGACCAACTTGGCAACACCTAACAACAACAGCACATTTAATATTGTTTTCACTCTGCCTGTTTCTACTATTTTTTTTTCTTTTTATCTTTGGTTTTCAGCAGCGTTGATATCATGTGCTGAGGTGTGGTTTTCTTTCATTTATCCTGTTAG
>NW_006408623.1:6534337-6536007 GCF_000296735.1 Chrysochloris asiatica | reverse complement strand
GTAAAGATTTATACCCTCGGAAACCCTGTACAGGGTCACTATGGGTCGGACCCGACTCGACGGCACTTAACAACAACAACATATGCATGTTTATTATTTATCTATCTGTGCATATATATCATATATTATGTTATATGTTATATATATTTGTTATTGGAGTCCTGGTGTGGTGCTGTGGTCTAATGTGTCAGACTGCAAAGTCATTTGAACTGGAAGGTTGGTGGTTCAAACTCACCAGCTGCTCCTTGGAAACCCTATACAGGGTCGCTATGCATCAGAATTGACTCAATCAATGGCACTTAACAATAACAACAACATATTTATTATTATTAAGTGCCATCAAGTCAGGTCCAACCTGTAAAGACCCTGTACAGGGCTTCTAAGGAGTGGCTGATGAGCTTGAACCATTGACCTTGTGGTTCAAACCAACTTTGCAGTCCAGAGCATTAATCCACAGTGGCACACCAGGACTCTCTCTCTCTCTTTCTCTCTCTTGAGGCTGTTAATCTTTATGAAGTAGAAAGCCTCATCTTTCTTCCACAGAACAGCTGGTAGTTTTGAATTGCTGACCTTGTGGTTCGCAACCCGATTCGTAACCACTATGCTACCAGAGCTCCTTCATATGATAGATAGATAGATATAGACCTAGACCTAAAGATAGAGATAGAGATAGATATATAGTTGTTAAGTGCCATCAAGTCACTTCTGACTTATAGTGACTGTACAGGGTTTCCCACAAGTGGCTGGTGAGCTTGAACGGCTGACCTTTCAGTTCAAACCAATCTTGAGGTTGAGTGCTTATCCTAGGGCACCGCACTAGGCTGATGAAAACATTGAGCATGCACATGAAGTGATTCGGTTGAATAGTGGAGTGACCATGTATTATGTGTCTAATCATTTGCAAATCAACTATGGCACTGCCTATGAAATAATCCATATCAGACTTGGACTTCAAAATGTTTGCATGAAATGGGTACCTAAAGAGCTCAGAGAAGAGTACAAATAGAAGTGTTTGGACATCTGCAAACAAAATTTGGGCTGATACTTGAAGGAAGGTAAAAGCTTCTTTAAAAAATCATTACTTGTAACAAAACATGGATTCATCACCACCAGCCTGAGAGTAAATGGCAGAGTATGGAATGGAAGCTTCTTCAATTGGCAACAAAGAAAGAGTTCAAAAGTCAACTATCAGCTGGAAAAATGATGCTTACAGTTTTCTGGGATGCTCAAGGGCCAGTATTGAACACAATCAGGCAAAAGGTTCAGCAATCAACAGAGCTCATTACTGTGAGATGCTCACTGAGAAGCTGAAGCCTAAACTTTGGATTAAACGCAGTGGACTGCTGTCCAAGGGTGTTGTATATATTGCATGACAAAGCATGTCGACACACTTCTGCTCACACTGTTGACACTCAGCAAAAACTTCGCTTTGAGGTGCAAAAGAATCCTCCATATAGTCCTGATCTTGCTCCATTGGGCTCTCACCTGTTCAGTACCCTGAACAAAGCCCTTTGAGGACAAAGATTCACCTCTGATAAAGAAATGAAGACAGTGTTTTCTCCATGACTCACAGTTCAGCATTGACAGAGGGGCAAAGTATATTGAAAAGCAGAGAGATTATGTTGGAAAATGATGTATTTGTCTTTTCTAAATGTTGATTAAAATAAATT
>NW_006408623.1:6531251-6533547 GCF_000296735.1 Chrysochloris asiatica | reverse complement strand
AAATCTGCTAATAAATGTCAGATATTTTGCTTTTATCTCTATTATGAACTGTATAATTTATACTTGATCTATTTTTTATAGCTTCCATTTTTCTGCTAAGATTCCTCTTTTGTTCACTCTTTGTATCTATTGTTAAGTGCCGTGGAGTCAGTTCTGACTCACAGAGACCCTGTGTTGGAATTCCAGGGAGTGGCTGGTAGGTTTGAACCACTGACCTTGGGGTTAGCAGTCCAGTGCTTATCCAACAACTCCACATTTTGGAAACTTTCTCTGTTGGCTCAAATATCTGGGTCATTTGTGAGACTGACTCCCCTGACTGCTTTGCCTCTTGATTGTGAGTCAACATCCCTTGCCTTGTCTAGTCATTTAATTGTACACTGAACAGTATAGATGACATGCCATTATAGTGCCTCTAATGAGTGGTAGTGCTATTTTCTAGAATGCAGCTAAACAAAATACAAAGGAAGCATTAGCAATTATGAGGTATGACTGTATATGGAACAAAGTCTTCAAGTTCTATTCTTAATTGAAAATTTCAAGGTATTCTACCGAATGCATGATATACTTCACTGATGCAAACAAATCAGATACATACCTGCATTTATGTATTTGAAGGACACACAGGAATCTAGTTGTGATGGCTCCTATATGGAGTTCGAAGGCTGGGATGGGATTCAGATAGAAGAGAGACTTCCTATCCCCATGTATTCTGTTCTGCAGATTAAAATGTTTGCTATGTGTGTAAATCATTTTTTCTGTTAAATATTTAAAAACATTATTTGTAGACCTCTTTCCAAGTTTGACATTCTAAAAGGCTGTCGTTATGAAATGGCAATGGGGAACGAGGTTGGGTGGCATATCTATAATATTTGAGGTCAGTAAGTAAATCAAAGCTTGGGAGTTTTGATAAATTACCTAATGTGACTTGGCCTGAGCCACTTAATCTGTAAAATGATTTGATAATCTTCTCCTGGCAGAATTTCTGGAAGTTTTAATAGATGCTGAGATGCATTGCAAATCACATATTCCTATTCCTATTCCTATGCTTGGGAGTGCCTTGACAGCAAAGACTCTGTGTCCCCTGGATTGAAGTCTCCAATGTGATCTGATATTTGGCCATTATTAAATGTTAAGACATCAAGTATAATACTCACATCTTGACTTCATCACTCTGCTGTGATTTTGGGTCTCCTTTATTCAGAAAAGAATATTATTCTGAGCTGAACCAATGGGAATTATGAGACATTATAAATCTCTTCATACAGAATATTATTGGACCCACTGATTAAAAGACATTAAGTATAAAAAATCATTCGACCATTCAAGGGCGCCAAATTAATCTTGACTTTGGACAAGTGGGTATAGTCCATGATGCTTGAGTCTCTTTGTGAGATTTGTGATCCAACATTGTATGACGTGGTATAACAGCTTTTTCTGCTATAGCTGGACTTCCAGGGCAGCTACTCCAAGACAATCTCTGTTCCTAGCTGATAAAGGCGATGATCAGAAGTTTCATTTGTGCCATCATCATGCAATGATGAAAATGAATCTTGGCCACCTTCAATTAACTAACCCTGCAAATACCCGCCCTGTGCCTGCTGGGTTCACACAGATGCGGGTGTCCCATTCTGTCCACCAGGAGTTTATAGCCCAAGACAGGCAAACATGAAACACCACAGACAGAATAACACGGCACTGCTGTCAAATCTTGGAAACAGAGTTTGCCTCTGAAATCTGAGCTAAAAAGACCTATCATCAGCAGGTGATTCAGAACATGCTCTGCTGCTCATCCATGGCTACCCGATGTCAATACAGGGGACAGACTCTTCCTAAGGTCTAAGTGGGTTCCTTCCAAGGTAACATCTGGTCAATTCTAGAGTTGTGGGCTCAGTGGTATAACTCTAACCTCTCATGTTGTTGTTGTTGTTGTTAGGTGCTATTGAGTCAGTACTGACTCATAGTGACCTTATGCACAGCAGAAGAAAACACTGCCCAATCCTGGGCCAACCTCACCACTGTTGCCATGCAAGTCCATCCATGCTTCCACTTGGTCAATCCATCTCATTGGGGGTCTTCCTCTTTTTCTCTAACCTCCACCTAACCAAACATGATATCCTTCTCTAGCAACTGGCCCCTCCTGACAATATGTCTTAAATATGAGAGAAGTTTGGCCATCTTGGCAAAGAGCACTCTGGCTGCACTTCTTCCAAAATGGGTCTATTGGTTCTTTTAGCAGCCCATGGCCCTTCAATATTCTCCTCCAACACCATAACTCAAAAGCATCAATTCTTCTATG
>NW_006408623.1:6513888-6528661 GCF_000296735.1 Chrysochloris asiatica | reverse complement strand
TTCTTTCTCAGTCGCATTTTGAGTGCCTTCCAACCTGAGGGGCTTATAATCTGGCACTATATCTGACAGTGTTTCTCTGCTCTTCATAAGGTTTTCAGTGACTAAATATTCAGAAGTAGTTCATCACTCCTTTTTCCTAGTCTGTCTTTGTCTGGAAGCTCATCTGAAACCTGTCCACCATGAGTGACCCTGCTGGTATTTAAAATACCGATGGCATAGCTTTCAGAATCACAGCAACTCACAAGCCACCACAGTACGACCAACCGACAGAGTGTTGTCACCTCTCACGTAAGAGATTCAAATTTGATTCTTGGCCCAAGCAACTTATGCATGACCGTCCCCCATCTGAAACATTCCAGTGGATCATCCAGGATCAGATGGACTGGGAAGGAAGGCCTGGAGACTCACTTCTGAAGATCAGCAGGTGGACATCCGATGAATGTTAATGGTCTGGTGTGTAGTTCGTCCTGGCAGGCTCCAGATGGCTCTGTGCCTGGTGTTAGCATGAATCAGGGGCCTGCTGGTCAGCAGGTAACAACAGCAAACACTCTGAGGAAAGGCCATGCTAAAGGTCTGGAGGTGCCACAAGAGTGTCTGTGTGTCTCCTTAAGACCGAACAGGGAGGGGTCTTCTAACCATCTCCTTCTGGAGAGCTGGAGTGTGGATTCAGGAGGACATTGAGAACAGTGGGACAAGGGTACAGGAACCCTGCATCTGAATGAGAAGTTCAGGGTCCTGGTGTGACACTGTAGGACAATGCACTGGACTCCAAGGTCAGTGGTTCAAAATCACCAGGTGCTCCTCGAACCCCTATAGCGGGTTGCTATGAGTCAGAACAGACTTGAGAGCACCTAACCACCACAACGACAACAATCCTCATGAACATCAGACCCAGGGTCCCAAGGCCACATTCCTTGGAATCATTGCAGGTTAATTCTGTTGACCAGCAGCCTCTCTTTCCTGGGTTCTTGCAGGTGGTTAAGTATCCCTTAACAGAGTTTTCTTTAGGATTTCATCTACTGGGGGTTATGACTCTCCAGTACTTGCACAAGGAGGTCAGTTCATTTGCCTGATCCCCTCTGAGGAACAGATGATGCCAGTTCGAGGCCACAGTGGTTCACAGTGTGTAGTCCTTCTAACCTGAAGACAATGGCAGGGCAGTCAGTGGTAGGGAAGGAAGTCTCAGGAGACTCAGCTTGTATCAGTGGAGTGTGTGCTCTGTGCCAGGCACATTTGAACATGCCCAAGAACTCTCCTACATAAAGACGGAGATCAAGGCGTCACAAGAGATCCCTGCCCAGCCCACCCCACATTGTGTGGCTCTCTTGGTTCATGGAGTAGAACTGAGGTGGGTGGACTGTCCCTGGATTTCCTCTTGATCTCTTTTGTTTTCCTCCCTCGTTCTTGCCCCTTTGAGTGGAGCCGGGGCTCTGGAAGTCTATCTCCCTGTTCATTTAGGATTCCTTCCAGGTCATTTGGAATTCAAACCTGGGACCGACTCCAGATAGATTCCCACATCGCAGAGGCCTGAAAACTTGGAACGCTGCAGAAAAGCTTGCTGTCTCTCCTGTTTAAATAATCTTCTGCAAATTTTATGTCCCCTTACTTTGCTAGGCCCCTGAGCTTCAAACATGTCTGAATGAGGAAGGGATGAACTTACAGAGAGGCAAAAGTGGAAAAGGACGTATGTTCTTTTTTGCATTAAACTGTGGACTTGCTCCCAGCTCTCTAGAAAGATGGCATCTCACATGTCATCTGGTTGCAAACGTCTCTGAAGTGGCCCAGCTGCCCGAGCGTGTTCCCAGAACACAGATGCATGAGTTAGCCACGCCAGGAGCTGGGGTGTAGTGGTGGAGGCAGCATAGCCCCACCAGACTCCCCAGCAGAGAGACGACAAGAAAGCACACACATCAGATTACACCACAGGCCAGGCGCTAGGTGATTCACTAGCTTTGTTGTTTTTCCCAAGGTGACTAGGGCTTGGAAGCTTCCAGTTTATCTTGGCCAAATCTCATCGCCTTCTCATCAATGCCACCATCACCATCACCATCCCAAGACACATCCTCTGTGTCTGTTGCCAGCTATTGCCAACTCCACTCATGATCTTGGAATACCTGCCATGCCCAGGCCCTGTGCCAGGTGGATGGCTATCCAGTTGAACACATTTGTATACGTGATAAAACACAAGTGAACATCTTCTGGCATTCTTTACTTCCAGTCACGATTCATCTGACATCTGAAATGGCTTCCATTCTTCTGCTGGGAGTTCCCCATTGATGTACCTTCTACCCTGAGAGGCTCATCTTCTAACACTCTCTCAGGCAATGTTCTGATTTTACATGCATTTCACCTGGGCAAATCCTTTATAAGTCCATCACGAGGGCCTTCTTTCTAGTCTATCTTCTTCCAGAAGCTGTGTTGAAATCTGTATACTCCGGGCAGCCCTGCTGGTACAACTTCCAGCATCATGGTAATTTTCAAGCTCCTACGTTGGACTGTAAGGTTGGTTTGAACTGAAAGCTCGGCAGTTCAAGCTCACCAGCTGCTCCATGGAAGCCCTATATACGGTGTCTATGGGTTGAAACTGATTCAATGACACTTAGCATCAACAACAATAGTGTGACACACTGACAAAGGAGCCATCATCATCATCACATATCTTCTTGCCCATCTGTACAACAGTTAGAACAACAACACTCATCTGAGAGCTCTAAGGAGGATTCAAAACCTACTTGGTCAGAGAAAAGTTCCTAGAAGCTAGATTCCAGAACGCTGTAGCCACCACATGCATTCATGTTTGGACCAGCCTCCATAAGACTTTGGAAAGCCGCTCACAACCCGATCCTCTTCTCTCCCCCTTTCCTGCTTTCGTTTGAGAATTCTGTGACCCTGATCTGCAGCAGGCAGGACTCAAAATTAAATTTTTCTGCATTATTGAATTGAGTATTTGGCTTAATATTTAAAAATCTGAGTCCAGTGGAGACCCAAAAGCACTCCATCAGTGTCTGGAATTCCTGATGTAATGAAACGCTTTCTTTGAAAGCTGCAGAGAAAGGAAGACTCCACAGTATTCCTGGGTAGCAGCCCTCCTTCATGGGCCTCCGGGAAGTGGTCTCTGAGCTCATGTTCCAAGCTCCCTCAAGCCTCCTGAGTACGTCCCCTCCCATACGAGACTGTGGTGCGCCATTTTCTTTTCATCTCTCCATTCCACTAATATTGTCTTACTTTGAGATTGTGTCACATGTTCCTCAGCTCTTTGCTAAGTCATCATGAGACCCAACTTCAGTGAGCACATTTTCAGCCCTTTCTGGGCTTTTCAACAGCTCATTCTATTCTCGAGTATGAAAAAGTGCAAATTTCCTGTTGGCTTGGATTTCATTCTATTTTTTTCCCCCTTCTACTCCAAGACAAGTCAAATGAGAACATGCAGTGTATCCTCGACACTGAAGCTAGGGCTTATAGATCAGAACGACCCCTTTGCCTCATCTACTAATGTTTTCACTCAGGCAGAATTGTAGCAAAACTTGGCAACTGGCCCCTGGATAGAGTTCCTGGGAACTACGTCCATCTTATGTCTTATTTTTATGACTAGGATCTGGGGTCTGTGCAGACCTAAGTGCAGTCCAGCACTCTGCTTGTCTATTTGCTTAGTGTATTTACGGCTGTCTCCTTGTACACTTTTTGTTTAAGTCTATTTTTAGTTTTCCATTTCTAGTCTAACAGTGTAATGTTTAAGTTTACAAATTAAAATGGCCATGCTTGAAGATATCCGTTATGAATAAACAGTCATTCCTTTTCAAATTGGGGGATGAGCACCAGTATATTCCCTACCACCCATTGTGTGGGTTTAGCCCATCACCCTTGGTTCTCATTTATCTCATCTGCAAAACAGGTGGCATGGAAGAAACTTTCTCTTTCATTCATTGTTGTTCTTAAGTGCCTTTGAGTCAGTTCGAACTCATAGTGACTCTGCATAGGGTTTCCGAAGAGCAGCTGGTGAGCTTGAACCACTGATCTTGAGGTTCAAACTGACTTTGTAGTCCAGCACATTTGCCCGCAGCACCACACCAGGACTCCTCTGCAGTTCTTGTGAGGGGCAAATAAGTTAAAATAAGTAAAGTACTTAGAACCATGTCTAGTACATGTTGTTGTTTTTAAGTGCCATTGAGTGGGTTCTGACTCAGAGACAGCCAATATAGGGTTTCTAAAGAGTGGCTGATGGGCTTGAACTTCCAACCTTATGGTTAGCTGTCCAGTGCTAACCACACAGCACCACCCCATGGTCAGAATTAAATCAATGTTGGCCTCAATGTTTATCATTTCTTCTGAAACTAGTACTAGTTTTGGTTTTAATGACCTCAAATCATTCATATATAAAAAAAATGGATCTTAATGAAATAATAAGAGAGGCCGGTTTTCCCTGTTTATTAGTCTATGTGAACATTAAATCCAGCTTTTCCCCGTATTTTGAGTACCTGTCACCTGAGGTGCTCATCTTCCAGCACTGTGTCTGACAATATTCTGGTGCTCTTCATCATGTTTCAATATATTGGCACTGATAGTGTTCCACTGCTACTCATAAGGCTTCCAGGGACTAAATATTCAGAAGTAGTCCGTCTCTCCTTCCTACTATGTCTCCGTCTAGAAACTCAGCTGAAACCTATGCACCATGGGTGACCCTGCTGGTGTTTAAAATACCTGTGGCAAAGCTTCCAGAAGCACAGCAACCCCACAGTATGACAAACTGACAGATACGTGGTGGAAATCCTGATAGGATTAAAAAGAAAGTCAATCTATTGTGTGGAAATCACAAGTTAGGGACAATTGGTATTTTTACAATTGTGAATGAGAATTAACAGATGAAGATCTGGCTTGTGATATACTCAGGGTTTCAGAAGTGTTTCAAGATGATAGAAAAGGCCAGCAGATACTACATTGGAAGCCTAAATCCCATTGTCTAGCTTGCTATCAATCATAGCATCATTGCCACGTGTGTTCCTCATCTTTACATTAAAAATCACACAGATTTAGTTGACGCCCCAGTGGTCTCTGTGTTAATAGCATTTCTGGATACTCCATTTCAGAATGAAACAATCACAAGGATTTTGTGCTTCTTAGATGTTTATATACTTTCATCCCACACATGTTCCATAAATAAGAAAATGGTATGTATTATTTTGCGTAACTTAAAAATATTGCACAAATGATCTTACACTACATGCGTCTTTCTCTTATAGATAGTTCTTCTCTCCACCATGGTTTTTAATATGTATCCACATGTTGTTGTGGTTGTGAAGTGTTGCAGACCGTGTAAGACTAGTCAGAGGTTCGAGGCCCTCTAGGGCTGAGTGTAACAAATGAGGCCACTGGCAGTTAATGGAAAATTGCTTTCATCTTAATATTCAGGTATATATATTAAATTAATACACAGGAGCCTTTGAAAATCCACAGATAAATGTGATATTTTCCTAAAGCCGAGACTAAAGGTTGCAAGGTTAAACCTTTCTCCAAAGGATTAACTAAAAATATCTTAGCTACTTCTCGTTTCTTTGTTCTATAGACAAAGAACCCATCCTCCCTAATCCCTTTTCCAGGTGCAGCCCATTCACCTGGGCGGTCTCCTGCAGAACTCTCACCTTCCCCCAACTGACCTCAGGGGCTATAGATATGTTAATTGGGCCTGAGAATCCAAGTTGCTGGCCTGGGATTCGAACCCCTGAAGTACAATGTAAAGTTACCTGAATGTCTGGAAAATTACTGATGTTAGCTGTATCCTGTTTTAGTCCCTCCCAGCTTGGTGTGAAACTCCTCCCCTAAATAAAGCAGAGGCCCGGGCCTCCCCAGGGGTGCATTACTGGTTGGAAGGCATGGAGTAAAGATAGCAGTGCATTACGGGTTGGAAGGCATGCAGTAAAGATTGCAGGGCAGTGAGTTGCTGCCTGCAGAGGCCATGATGCCTGTAGTCCCAAGCCTGCCCACCAGTGATGTATCCACCCTGGCTTTGGGGTGCCTCATTGTCTCCCTTCTTCTGTTTGTCTGTGTATTCTTTCGCTATCCCTATGGCCACTGGATCTCCCCTCCTGGTGAACCAAACACTCGTGACAACTATGTCGAGGGAAAACCCCGACAGTGAAGTGCCATTGAGTTGGTTCCTATTCATAGCGACCCTGTATAGAGTTTCTGAGGAGGAGCTTGTGGGTTTGAACTGCTGACCTTGTGGTTAGTAGTCCAGTGCTTATCCTGCAGGGCCACACCAGGACTGCTGCATCCTCATGGGTAGATCTGATTTTATTTAATTCATGTATTTTAGTTGCTCTAAGAATCCTATTTTAGGCATGCCATAGTTTGTTAATGTGCTCATTTATTAATGGACATTGGTGTTGTTATGTGCCATGGAGTCAGTTCTGACTCAGAGCGACTCTGTACAGGGTTTCCGAGGCTGTAAATCTTTACAGGAGCAGAAAGCCTCATCTGTCTCCCGTGGAGCAGCTGGTAGTTTTGAACTGATGATCCTGAGATTAGCAGCCTGATTTGTAACCACAATGCTACCAGAGCTCCTTTTAGGTTTTTCTAGAAAAAGCAGCAAACCTAATGGGCTTTGTATTCATGGACCCTATAGAGAAACGATATATTTTTTGTATGTATAGTGCCTATTGATATAATTTCATCTTAAATTTTGCATGTAGACAATCATATCATCTGCTTATAATAGCATTTTATACATTTAACATTAATATATGTTGTTTTTGATGCAGTTGGTGGATGTTTGTCACAACATGTGCATCTTAGTGTCTTAGTGGACAGAAACACCACAACTGGAAGGCTTAACAAACAGCGGTGCATCCTCTCACAGTGTAGGCCACTAGACGTCTGAAATCAGGACACGAGCTCTAGGGGAGGTCTCTCCCTGTGTTGGCTCTGGGAGAAGGTCTTTGTCTCCTTTCGCCATCTGAGGGTCTGGGGTTCCTTCAAGATCCACATGTGGCTGGGTCCAGTAGGTTCTCAGCACAGGGACCTGGACCCTATTCCCCGCCTCCTCTGCTTGTTTCTCTCTCCTTTGATCTCTTGCAGATAACAGATGATGCCAAGGACACTCCCCTCACATTGGATCCCCGCTGTGCTCTGAGTAAGGGGGTTGCATATCACTCTCATCCTTTTCCACTGATTGTCTTATTTCATCAGAGGATAATTTCATCATTATGTAACTGCAAAATTACATCATTGCATAACTGTACTACCACTAAGAATCGTGGCCCACACAACCTCTCTCTCTCTCTCTTTCTCTCTCTCTCTCTCACACACACACACGCACACACACACACACACACACACACACACGCATACACTCACACACATAGTGGTTCAAAACTTCCACCTGTGCCACCATAGGAGAAAGATGATGCTGTCTGCTCCCATAAAGATTTACAGTCTTGGAAACTCTGTTTATGGTTCCAAGGAATCCTGGACAGGTGCTGTAGGATAAGCTCTGGACTGCTAACCATAAGGTTGGTGGTTCAAGTCCACCAGCTCTACCTCAGAAACTCTATACAGGGTCACTATGAGTCGGTACCAACTGGACGGCTATATTGCTGTTGTTTGTTGTTAAATGCCATTGAGTGCGTTCCGACTCATAATGACGCTTTAAATCTTCTCAGGAGCAGAAAGCCTCATCTTTCTCTCACAGAGAGACTGGAGGACTTGTGGTTTGAAATCCAGTGCTTATCATACAGAGCCACTACACTTGTATATCTGTATGGTTGTTGTTAAGTGTGGTCAAGTTGGTGCCAACCCACAGCGACCCAGTAGAGGGTTTCTGAGGTGTGGCTTGTGAGCTTGAACCGCCCTCCAGCACATTAACCCACAGCGCCACAGCAGGATACATATATATCTCTATATATCTCTATCTGGAGTCCTGGTATGGCGCTGTGGGTCAACATGCCAGACTGCGAAGTCATTTGAACTGCAAGGTAGGTGATTAAAGCTCACCAGCTGCTCCCAGGAAACCCTATACAGGGTCACTATGGGTCAGAACTAACTTGACAACACTTCACAACAACAACAATATCTATATCTATCTATCTATCCATCATCTATTTATGTATATTTATGTATATGTTGTTGTTAAGTGCCATCGAGTCGGTTCCGACCCATAGCGACCCTGTACAGGGTTTCCGAGGGTGTAAATCTTTACGGGAGTAGAAAGCCTCATCTTTCTCCCACGGAGCGGCTGGTAGTTTCGAACCGCTGACCTTAAGGTTCGCAGCCCGATTCGTAACCACTACGCTACCAGAGCTCCTATATTTATGTATCTATGTATATATAATATAAACATACGTAAGATATATGTTGTATGTTTCCCGTCTTATAATTTAGTTGTATGTTATTATTTTCTCTATTTTTGCTTGATTTTGTGTTTTGATTTTGGATTACTTTCCCTCTTTTTTTGAAAGTATGATCTCCCTAACATTTTATGTACAATGTTATCGTATGTTTATTCTGAGAAAACATGTCTTTAGTCCCACACAGTTTTTACTTTTCTTGAAATAGGAAACCTGTTTTGGGCTAAAATATTCACAGAGCAGGAGGCATTGACTCTCTTGGCTCTTCCTCACATCCACCTGTGCTAGCACCACGTGGGGTCCTGTTTAGGATTAGTTGATAAGCCTCCATCCTCCAGTACATGGACCACAGCATGATGAGAGTTGGGAAAATCCCAGACTCTTGGTCAGCTCCAGGAGGAAAGCATGTAGATGACACATACATAGCACCCTTTTCTTTGGGGACTTAGTGTGGGAGGCCCTTCCTACATCTGGATCTGTGTTTGATCAAGCTCCATACCAGAGCTCAGCAGTGAACCTTGTGTGCCACTCAGAGACAAGAACCATCTCCTATTCTGGACATTGGTCTCGGACCCATCCATGTCATCCCAAAGGGCACTCATGTCAAATGTTTCTTTCTGACCATATTCTAGGGCCTGTGGACATGCTGCCCATCAGTAATCACTAATGGAGCTCTTTTAGGGTTCCCATCTGAACTTTGAGGGAAGGTGTTAAGGTCTAGCTATTGTTGATGTGGATTGCAGGATTAGTTGTGTTCATGTAATCTACTACCATTGGTATGCCACTGCAGGATTTCTTTAATCTCCTTTTGAGGTAAGATATAGACATACACACAAACATGGTAAGAGTGTGTGAATTTCCTACAAAGATACATTTTTATTTTATTTGTCAACTTTTATACCACCAGAGTAGGTCCAGGTTCCCATCCCTAACCCTGGGAACCTTTTCCTCCACTCCAATTTTTATGGGGACATGTTGGGCACGTGCCCATGCTGGCTTTGGCTTGTGAAGTTGATCTCCAAGTTTGAAGCCTCCCAACTTCAGCCACGCCAGCCCCATGGTCATGTTCTCTGTCCCTCTTCGGCAGGTTTGGTTCCATAGTCAAATTCTGTTCTCTGCTTCATTTCCTGTACCATTTCCTGCAGGAGAAACTTGGCAAAAGGCAGATCTATTTTGGCCTCCATCCAAGTAATTTAGTACCACAAGTTTCTCATTATAAGCTGAGTTCACCTGTAGGGTGGTTCCCTGCTCTGGACCCTGAGCCCAGCATTATGATTACTAAGATGCTGCTGCTGTTCAGCATATGTTTTCAGTGGGGACTGCTAATTTCCCCGTATGCATGCCTGGAGAGCTTCCTGTAGGGTTGGCACTTTTTATTGTTCTTGTTGGGAATTGGGATACAGTGAGCTAAATTTGCAGCTGTCCTTTTCACATCCCTATTTAAAATTAGAGATGACAAAGACCGCAATTATTAATATATATATATATATATATATATATATATATCAGCATGTCAGTTCCTATGTGAGAGGAAGGGCGTCTAAGTGGCTGTCAAGCATTTCCATTCTGGGCCACCATTAAAACATGGCCGCTGCCCTTTTGGTTTAAGAAAGGCCTGCGCTACCTCAGCCATTTGTATCTTACCATTCCAAGGCCGATCTTTTTCCTCAGGTTAAAAGAGAAAGATTACACACTGGGGTCACTCCACAAATGTTTTGCATTAGTGCAGAAATTGCCTTCATGTACTAAGATGTTTAAGCACCTACAAAGTTGTCACCAACCATCTGGGCTGCTGGGAACATTAAATCAATCTGTTGTATGCACAAAGCCAAGTAATTTATCTGTCAGGTAGTATTTCATCTAAAACATATTTCGGTGCGAAATGAAATACGTAAAATAGTCCATTTCCATACTGAGTCTGCCTGCTGCCATTATTCCACAGATAAAATTGTCTTTTTAATGAAGCAAGAAGGTCCTTGGGCACATGGACTTCTGTTTACATTATGCAAATATCCAACTACTGCTGGGAGAAGGATCAGGAGCCCATTGGATTGTTGTGTTTCTCATCACCCACCTTGGACTCATACTCCATGACCGTGCCTATCTGAAGGTCAGCTGAGGTCTCCCATGATGACCTCATGGTAGAACCTGACCCATCATCCAGTCAGCAGCAGGTAGAGCCGGAGCTGTATTTCATAGCCTCCTGTGGGGTTCTGGGCAAGTTTTATGAAGCTTGAGCTTAAGCTCTTGTTCAGACTGATGCTCCTCAACTCTTCAATTGGGAAAGTGCCTCCCGGCATTTCCAGTCTCCACTGTAAGACACTGATTTGCATTAGACAAAGTGTGTGTGGGTTGTACATAGTGTGTCTGCCTGCTCTGCTAAATTCTTCCATTTTTAAATCACCTAAACCAAGCCAGAATTGCATGAAAAAGAACTGGCTCTCCATCATGATTTCTGCAGGATTTTTGCCCTATAAATAAATGAATCATTCCTAAGTGGCTATGTTTAATGTGGGGATTCCGGCTGGAATCATGTCTGCAGAGCTGGGGTCTGATTAATGAAGTACCCTTTCAGTTGAATCCCCATTCCCATTCACCTAGGAAGAGGCAATTTGCTCTTCCTTTGCAAACAGCAAAGGCAAGTACATGAGTCTGGTGTTTCCTACCTGTGTGTGTCAAAGAGAGACATACAGAAAAGAGTTTTAGAACATGTTTCCAGATAGGGTTGCTTGAGAAGAGAAAGACTCTTGTGTTGTTGGTCTGAAGGTGCCATTATTGCACACAAGTGTCTGTATCCTAGCTGGTGAGTTTTCAGGGAGACTTGCAATGCTTTTAGAATTGATGTATTTTTACTTAAGATGCTCCAAATACTGAGATGTTTCAGCTCGATATAGCATCATCAACTTATCTCCCTTCTAGGACCCCCCTCCCTCTCACCCACCATGGGTCAGACGAGGCCACCAAATCCTTTTTGTTGATATTAACAAAGCGTTTAGCTAGCTGACTATATAATTTAGGGAGTTTCCTTCTCAGAATGTGGCAAAGCTCTCATCCCTTTCGTGTTTCAATGTGTCAAAAGGAAATGATATAAACTCTCAGGGCCATTATAAAAGTAGGCGTGGTAGACCAGCCTTGGAGAAAGATTTGAAGACAACAGGAATGACTACTAACCAGTTACTGTCACAAAGAGCAACCATTGTGAGGATGGCGAAGGATAGGGTAGTGTTTCATTCCAATGGGTTAGAACTGACTCAAAGATGCCCATCAACAACAGATACTGTCAAGTCAACTCCCACTCATGGTGACCCCTTATGTGTCCCAATGGAAGAGTGTTCCATTAGATTTCCAATGACTGAGTTTTTTTGTTTTTGTTTTTGTTTTTAACTAGATCCTCAGCCCGGGTCTGGACCACTGCCCTAGATGACACATGCCCATCCTCTGGGTGAGGACATTGGAGTCCTCTCCCATGTCTTTTGGCCCTGAATGACAACCCATGGATGATGTTCAGGAAACATTTGCTGAGCACCAGTCATGGGATGGTACAGCACCGTTCAGTGTTTGATTCTGTTGTACAGGGGGTCATGATGGATCAGAACTGAGTCTTAGGCACCTAACAACACTACCACCCGTGTGGCAGGTACTGTCGTGGGCATCTGGGATACAGCGAAGCAGAATGTGTAAGTCCTGCTCTCTGGGGCCATCTTGGTGGCACAGCCTCAGCACATTGCTGCAGCTTTGGGACAAACCAGGTTTAGGCTTGGTTTTGCTGCACCTCAAAGGCTAGACTCCAGCTGCCATCTTGAATCAAGGTGGGGGTAGGGCTTAGATTATGCAACTAGTGGGGTCTAAGTTTATGTCTCATGGGTCCAAGAATGAGGGGTAGCGGTGCAGGTGTGTGGTTGGGGACAGCACTTGGAGTAGGAACAGCTCTTCTTGAGTAGAAGCCCTGTGGGAATTCTAGAACCATCTCCATGGATGGCCTAGGTAGAGCTGTGATGGTGGTTCTCAAGGATGAGAGCACCATGTGGAACCCTAGTGATGCAGTGAGTAAATCATTGGACTGTTAGCTACAAGATTGACAGCTCAAACCCACAGTCACTCCAAGGTAGAAAAATGAGGCTGTCTGCTCCCTGAAAGATATAGTCTTGGAAATCCTTAGGGATGCTCCACGCTGGCCTAGAGGGTCACTGTGAGTCAGAATGGACTCGGTGGCAGGGAGTTTGGTTTGGGTTTTTGGTGGAAGCACAGGAGTGTCTGGGAACAGGGTGAGTCCTGAGTCCAGCATGCGAGTATCAGTCCCCTTCTGAGATTGATTGAAGCCATCTGTGGCCACCCCTTTCCAAGGAGGTGGGGATTGTCCTCATTCTCTTTTATTAGAGTGACATTTCCCCAGTGGGATGAGTGGCAGAGCATTTCATGGGGTGTGACTCCTCCAGGACTGGGGGTCTTGTTATCTTACCCCCTCTGGAGTGCAGAGACAAGACACTTGGGGGTTGGCAGTGGGAGGTGGGGAAATTATATTCTCTGTGCTCCAAAAGTCCGGCCCAGGAAGTCAGCTCCAGGTTTGGCAGGGTTAGCAGTGAGTTTATAGTACTAAATTCTGTGTTCTTCCTATTTGAAATGATTGCTTTTATGGGAGAAGCAGAGGTTTGAGTGAAAAGGTCACGGTCATCATGCTTAATTAAGAGCAGGCACAGAACGCGTCTATGTGGACAGACCCACATTATGTCTACACTTAGTCAAATTATCCAGATGGTTAAGAAAGGTCAAAATATACTTATTTAATCTACAGAAACTGATTAAGTCAGGGATTATTGGGCACTTCAAGTTTCCAAAGGATATTCATTGAATGAAACGTGCATGTATGACCCACTGGGGTGTATATATGTATATGTGAGTCTAAGTGTCTAAGTGTGTGTAGATGTATGAGTGTGTGTAAGTGGGTGTACCTGTGAATGTGCATGTGTGTGTGGATGTGTGTAGAACTGTGAGTGTAAGAGGGGGTGTGTTTGTGAGAATGCAGGTATGCATATGGGAAGGTTGTTGTGCACATGAATATCGGTGGGTACATATATATGTGTCTGAGTTCATGTGTGTGTATATATGTGTGTTTATGTGTGTTAGTGTGCAGTGTTGGATTTGTATTGTGTGTAGCTATGGATGAATGTGTCTGTGCATTGTCATTGTCTGCGGCAGTGTGAGGATCTGCATGTGAAGATGTGGATACATGTGAGTGTGGGTGTATGGGTGAGTGTAGACATGTGACTGTGAGTGTGTGTCTGTAGAAATGTGTCCATGTGTGTAGTGCATAGTGTCCATATGTTTGGTTTACATGTGCATGTGGGTGAGCATGTGTGGCTATGGATGAGTGTGTGGTGGTGATGAGTGTGTGGACATGTGTGGGTGTGCATGTGGACATCTGTGCTGTGGACGTGTAGGAGTGTGGTGTGGTGAGCGTGTGGACATGTGTGAATGTGTTCTGAGAGCATGTGAAGGGGTGCATTTGAGTGTGGGGGTGAGAGTAAATGTTTGATACTGGACATGTGTTGCATGTGTGGAACTGAGTGTGTATGTGTTGTTTGTGTACACACATATAAATGTGTGCTGTGTGTGAGATTGTGTGAGTATTTGTGTGTGTGTGTGGACATGTGAGTGTGTATGTCTGGAGATATAAACACTGACATTTCTACACACACCCATATAGCCACACTCACCTGTATCCACACACTCACATGCAGAGCCACACACTTTGCCACACACTCAAAACATAGAAAGACATAACACACACAAACACAAACCCAGAAATGCACACTAACACCCAGACACTTGCATGCATTCATACCCACACATACACTCATAAACACACACACACATGCACTGACACATAAACTCATGTGCACACAATCAGGCAAACCCGCACTCACACATGCAACCCTGCACTCTCACAAACACACCTCACTGATACACCACAGTGTGTTGTGAGTGTGTGTGTTTGCATAGGAATGTGTGTTGACTGTGTGTTATTGTGTGAGAGTGAATGTATGCCTGTGAGTGTATGTGGACACATATGGGTGTTTGTGGAGAGTAAGAGTTTGAGTGTGTGAGTGTGTGCAGTTATACATTGGTGTGTGTACAGAGTGTGAGTGTGTATTGTTATTGTGTGCAAGTATGAGCATATATATGTGTGTGGTTGCATGTTGAGAGAGTGTGAATCTGTGCATGTGTGTGAACATATAGGAGGGGGTGCAGAATTGTGAGAGTGAATGTGTGAATGTGTGTGGACTTGTGTGAGTGTGTTAGTGAGTGTGGAATTGTGTGACTGTGTGTATGGACTTGTATCAGTGTGTTAGTGTGTGTGGACTTGTGTGAATGTATGTGTTGTGAGTGTGTGAATGTGTGTGGACTTGTGTGAATGTATGTGTTGTGAGTGTGTG
>NW_006408623.1:6512170-6513401 GCF_000296735.1 Chrysochloris asiatica | reverse complement strand
AGTATGTGAGTGTGTGTGGACTTGTGTGAATGTATGTGTTGTGAGCATGTGTGGACTTGTGTGAGTGTATGTGTTGTGAGTGTGTGTGGACTTGTGTGAGTGTGTGTGTTGTGAGTACATGAGTACGGTACTTGTCTCACTGCCCTCTACCACAGGAAACAGCCCCTGCAGAGTGGGACTAAGGCTTACTGAAGTCCAGAGGGATCCCTGTGTCCTGGAGGATTGTTCATTGCTTTCCCTCTTGGGACCTGCACACGGAGGGGAGACCGAGATGCAGGTGGAGACAGTGGTGTGATGTGGCCATGGACCCCAGCTGGTAAAGGGGACCTGCTCTTTCTCACGGATGAGACACAGTGTGTGTCTCATCAGTCAGGAGGTCCCATAAGAGCTGATTAGTGGGAACTAGCAGGAGCCGTCTTACTGTGTCCACGGCAGGAGCTCAGGCCCAGGGTCCCCTGTTCCCATTCCCAAGTAATGGTCCTCTAAACAGTGGCAAGACCGTTCATTGGAACTGACATTCCGAGATGGGCTTAGACAAACACGGGGCCAGCCGGCCTCCTGCAGCCATGATGGGAACTGACCCAACATGGTTATCATTTGATTGAAATGATCAACTCATTTCCCACCGGTCACAGAGTGTCCGCGGACTCCAGATCAGAAAAGACTGAGCCTCATTGCCTGATTAGGGAGAGCAGCCCCGCAGAGCCCAAGTTGCGGGCTGCAGAGGTGGCCGAGCTGGTTGGAGGCTTCTCTTCAGCAATGCCTGCTTGCTGGGATTCCTGAGCCTTGGTTGACCAGGTGTGGCAGGGCAGAAGCTCCAAAGACACTTAATCGTCGGTAAGTGCTAGAAAGAAGGTAGTCGTCTCAGTGGCATTGGAAAAGAGGAAATTGGGTGAAAACTTGTTGGCTAGACAAAATCCTAGCACCATAGTGTCTGCAGATGGACCACAGAATCTTCTGAACCACTCTCCTCCATGGAGATGAGAGTGGCTTTTCACACCAGATGTGTTGGGTCATCTTACCCAGTGGACTTTCATTCCATACACAAAAACTAGTCCGGTTGTTACTACAAGAACAAACAAATTGCTTGTCCAGGAAACATCAAGGCAAGTGGTCGGGTCCCCTTAATGCAAACCCTCTTCCAAAACTAAGACTCAACGGAAATACGTGCCCTGATTGGTGACCACACGCATTGCCGATAGAGGGAAGTGGGGTAAAAGCAGCAATGAAG
>NW_006408623.1:6506216-6511141 GCF_000296735.1 Chrysochloris asiatica | reverse complement strand
AAAAAAAAAAAAAAAACTAGTCCGGAATCTTCCTATGGAATCTGGTAACAAGGATAAGAAGCCACTCTGAAATGTCCATGGAATATTGTTGTGGACACTGGCCTCCTGGAACTTTCTTCTGTACCCATGAGATGCGGCTCTAGTATGGGGACCTGACTATGGTAAACGCAAAGATGGAAGTCTGCACGCATGTGCACGGAGTCGGGCAGC
Organism: Chrysochloris asiatica; assembly: GCF_000296735.1. Taxonomy (NCBI): domain Eukaryota; kingdom Metazoa; phylum Chordata; class Mammalia; order Afrosoricida; family Chrysochloridae; genus Chrysochloris; species Chrysochloris asiatica. Next base: position 6,510,931 of record NW_006408623.1, on the reverse strand, counting down.
CCCAAGGGAAGACACCCCAGCATACCATCCACAAGGGCGCTTCCTCTCAGTCCAGGTAGACCCTGACACAGAGAAACCTCTTAAACCCACTCCCTAGGAAAAGCTTGCCAGCAACACACGACAGACTCTTGCTCGGTGTCTAGTCATTTTGACTCATGGCAACCCCACATGTGCCAGAGTAGAACTGAGCCCCAAAGGGTTCTCAATGGCTGATTTTTCAGCAATAGACAGAAATTTCTTCAGAAACACCTCTGGGTGGGCTTGAACTGCCTACTTTTCAATTATGCAGCTGAACAGAGAACTCTTTGTATGACCCAGGGACTCCTTAAATGAAATTGAATCCAAACCAAAACCCCCAGCCATTGAGTTGATTCCAATTCACAGTGACCCTGTGTAGGGTCTTAAAGGCTTTCCTCTTTACAGGATCAGAAAGCCTCCTCTTTCTCCCAAGGAGCGGCTGGTGGATTCAAACTGTTGACCTTGAGGTAGCAGTATAGTGGGTATTCTACAGTGCCACCAGGACAACTGTAAATGAAATTGTAGTTGTTGTCGTTAAGTGCTCTCAAGTCAGTTCGGACTCATAGCAACCTTGTGTAGGGGTTTCCGAGGCTATGAATCTTTACAGGAGCAGAAAGCCTTGTGGTTAGCAGTCCAATGCTTATCTTACAGAGCCACTGTTACAATATCAGGTCCACCATTTTAGGGTGTACCTTCCGGGTTATTCCCTCTCCCCTCCCTTCAACTCCATTTTGTAATCTCAGGTTTCTGTTTCCCCGCCCTAAACTACAAGGCGTGTAGTTTAAAGGGCAACATGGCTTTTGATAGGCCAGAGCTAAATCATCCCAGTTATGACCACGCCCTTCCTGTTGAACCTACATAAAACCACTCCCTTCCCTTTGACCTTCTCTTCTCTTTTCTTCTGCCTCCTACTTTCTGTCTCTGGCAGAGGTCACCTTCCTCACCCCAAATAAGAATAAAAGTCTCTAGACGGGCCATCTGATGTGCGGTGTGGTTGATGAGCGGCGCCGGGTTGCTTTTTTCCCCTTCAAGCCACAGCACTATAAAGGAAATTAGCAGTAATTGATAACCAAATGTGTAATTAATTGTTAATACCCAGGCAATAAATGTGGAGTAATTAATAACCAAAGGTGGATACCATTAATGCTACAACAAGATGTGTGTATGTTTTAGGGAGGACAGAGAGACTGATTCATTACAAAACCACAGGTCAGCTTATCTTACACCAGCAAGCGAGAGAAACGAGAACAGAAGGCACTGGGCAATTTTCCCTTTTTTGGTGGGAGTTTCAAGTTCGATTTTATTTTGAGCATGCATCTTGTGTTCATGGCCACGCTCCACTACATGATCCAAAATGAATCCTGTCTCCCAGCAGAAGTCAGTGGCAGTGGGCAGGGCCTCTAAAGCACAAGCCCTCCCCAGCTGGGGACCTTACAGAGATTGAGTACAAAAAGACTCCAGTTAGGTGCCACCGGGAAGGGTAAAGGTATGACATGGGGGCAGGGGAAAGGAGTAGGTGTGTCTGTGGGCTGCAGGACAGGGGAAGGCCTGTGGGCAGGATGTCCTTGGCTTTTCCTTCCATGGCAGAGAAGATATTGGGAAATGTGCTAAGACCATGGAAACATTGTTCAGGGTGGCCTGTCCCTCATCACAGTATCAAGCTGACGGTCTCCCTCCCTCCCTCCCTATTCTTCTTGCTGTCTGCTCCAAGATATCTACTTACAACAGCATTCTGGATGGGTGGGCATTTTAAGTGTTTTCTCACAAGGGAAGTATGTAAACAAGAGGCATCCTCAGTAGAGGAGGAGTCCCTGATGTCAGGATACTCCTTTCTTTCCTGGTCACTCTGTCACGAGGCCAGTGTCCAGGCCCACAGCTTTTAGTCTGACCTCAGATATGTTCTCATGCTTCCAGCACCTTCCTAAGCTGCATGATAAGAACCTTCTGGAACCAGAGGCTGGAGCCCACAAGATCTACCCATGTGGACCTCAAAGTCCTTCTGTGTCTTTCCCCAGAAATCAAAGAATCCAAACCCAATACCGTCAAGTTGATAGCATCCCATCGCGATCCTGTGGGACGGAGTAGAACGACTCCACTGGGTTTCCAAGGCTGTAATGTTATGGAGCTCTGGTAGCGTAGTGGTTACGAATCGGGCTGCGAACCTTAAGGTCAGCGGTTCGAAACTACCAGCCGCTCCGCAGGAGAAAGATGAGGCTTTCTACTCCCGTAAGGATTTACACCCTCGGAAACCCTGTACAGGGTCGCTATGGGTCGGAACCGACTCGACGGCACTTAACAACAACAACAACAAATGTTATGGAAGCAGACTGTCACATCTGAGAGCATCTGAGATATTCAAACCACTGACTTCTCCCTGAGTGCCCAAATAGTTTCACTATAATGCCACCAAGGCTCAGTTTTCTCCCAATGTCATATGACTCTTCCCTACCACTTTTCTGTCACCTCAGCTCATGAAGGGATCCTTAGCCCTAGGAGGACTGCAAGAACCCAAGACATAGGCTTGTTCTACCTGCCTCCCTCTCCCCAGGACTTTGCAATGCCTACAGGTACAGCCTGTATGCTGAGCAAATCATTTGAGAAACTGAGTTATGTGAAGAAAAACATGACATCAGGATTGGAGGAAGACTCATTAACAACCTGAGATATGCAGATGATACAACCTTGCTTGTTGAAAGTGAAAAGGACTTAAAATATTTACTGATGAAGATCAAAGAGCACAGCCTTTGCTATGGATTGCATCTCAAGGTAAAGAAAACAAAAATCCTCACCACCGGACCAATAAACAAAATTCTTATCAATGGAGAAAAGATTGAATTTGTCAAGGACTTCATTTCTTCTTGGATCAACTATCAACACTCACGGAAGCAACAGTCAAGAAATCAAACGATGGATGGCATTAGGCAAATCTGTTGGCACAAGAACTTTTTAAAGTGTTGAAGAGCAAAGATGTCAGCTTGAGGACTAAGGTGCATGTGACCCAAGCCATGGCATTTTCAATAACTTCATATGCATATGAAACCTGGACTGTGAAAAAGGAAGACCATAGAATAATTGATGCTTTTGAGTTATGGTGTTGGAGGAGAATACTGAAAGTGCCATGGGCTGCCAAAAGAACCAATAGATCTGTTTTGGAAGAAGTGCAGCCAGAGTGCTCCTTGGAGGCCAGGCTGGCTAAGCTTCGTCTTTCACTCTTCAGATGTATTGTCAGGAGGGACCAGTTGCTGGAGAAGGATAGCATGTTTGGTAAGGTGGAGGGTCAGAGAAAAAAAGGAAAAACCTAGTGAGATAGATTGGCAAAGTGGCAGCATCGATGGGCTCAAGCGTGGCAACAATTGTGAGACTGGCCCAGGATTGGGTAGTGTTTTGTTCTGTTGGGCATAGGGCTACTATGAGTCAGTACTGACTTGATGTCACCTAACAACAACAACAACAAGTTGCTATGAGTCAGAATTGACTCACCAGCGATGAGTTTTACTATGTTTTTAAGACAAGTATGACTGTTCTTAGGGAGCTAAAGTGCTTTATGCTACATGTGTGCAGTTATGCACACACACAGACGTGGATACGTGTAGACACCCCAACTCTGCTCTGTGCAGACCCCAGCTATCTGGTTCCCTTGACTTCTCCCCAGATTCAAGCCATAGGGGTTACTCACGTCCTTCTCCCTGTATTCTGCTCCCCTGCCTAAGCTGTGTCCTCATAGCATGCTGTCTTTAATATCAAATACATGGCAGACTGATAAAAATGCAAAGTAATCAGACTTAGAAGAAATACAATAGGAAGTTCCTTAGAAGTATGGATGAGGAAACATCGACTCTCTTACTCTGGACTTGTTCTCAGGAAAGCCCACTAGCTGGAAAGAGAACACCATGCTTGGTAAAGAGGGTCAGTGAGGATGGGACAGACCTACAAGGAGGTGGATGGACATAACAACAACAGCAACAGGCTTGAGCACACCAACCAGCATGAGGCTGGCACAAGAATACCTGGGCAATGCTTCACTCAGCTCTACAGCTGACTCGGCGGCATCCAGCCACCCCACGGGCAGAAAGGGCATCCTGTTTATTGGCATGACCTCAGTCGCATCTCATTTTCACTAGACTGTAAGCTCCCTAATACCAGGGGCATCTCTTTCACCTCTGGAGCCCCAAGTTAGTAACACACAACGGTGGGAATGTGTGCAAGGTTTCTCTCCTTGTCTCTTTCTTCCCTCCCTGTCCTGTTCTTCCCCTCCCTATCTCTCTTCATCCCCGCCCCCCTTTTCTCTCTGTATTTATCTATACCTACACTCACCTGTATCTACAGCTGCAGCTATTGTATCTGTATCTATTTCTATTCTTATCTAACACAAATCTATATTTATCAATCTATATACTTCTTAAAAAGTCTTGTGATCCACCCCTGTGGAGCCAGGCCCAGATCTGGGGCTATACTCACACTCGCTTTCTCCTGACCTAATTTTGGGGACAATACAACTAAAGTACACCTTTATTGACATGTCGAGGTTCCAAAGACCAAGTCATTATGTGAAAACCATATTATGTGAAAAGAGAAGATGACCACGACAGATTAAAAAATTAGAGTATGACTACATCATTACACAACTGACAAATGACATCATTACATAATTGCCAAATGACATCATTATGTAACTTCCAAATGACATCATTACATAA
>NW_006408623.1:6493376-6505976 GCF_000296735.1 Chrysochloris asiatica | reverse complement strand
TGTATTGAGCAAAATAGTTGGATAGTGAATATTTTACTATTGTCATAAATCTGAAATGGCATATAATGAAAGGGCCAGTGAGTGAGGAGTAGGGATGCTAGTTGTTGTTGTTAAGTGTCATCAAGTAGGTTCCCACTCAGAGTGACCCTATAGAGGGTTTCCGAGGAGCAGATGGTGAGTTTTAACTGCTGACCTTTTGGTTCAAACCAACTTTGCAATCGAGTGCTTATCCTATAGTGCCACACCAGGACTCCAACGTACCCATAACCATAGTAAATTTATAGTGTGGCCCCACTCTACAAATGTGATTTCCTGACTTCTGCTTCCATGAGCCCTGGTAGCATAGTGGCTTCCACACCGGACCGCCAACTACAAGGTCAGTGGTTCGAATCTACCAGTGGCTCCATGGAAGAAAGATGAGGCTTTCAGCTTCCATAAAAAATTACAGCCTCAGAAACCCTGCACAGGTGGTTATGAGTCAGAACCAACTCAGTGGCACTCTGTAGTTTCCATGAGCATTGATTGTGGATACAAGTAAAGGAAATCCTTCACAACTTCAATCTTTTCTCCATTTATTATGATGTCTATTAGTCCACTTGTGAGAATTTGTTTTCTTTTTATTGAGTGATAATCCATACTGAAGACTCTATCATTTGATCTTATCAACAACTGCCTCAAGTCCTCTTAGCTCTATCAGCAAACAAGGTTGTGGCATCTTCATATTGTAGGTTGTTAATGAACTTTCCTCCAGTCCTGATGCCAAATTCTTCTCCATGTAGGTCTATGTTCTCAGATTGTTTGTTCAGCACAGAAACTGAATAAGCACAACACACAACTTTCCTGATCTTAAATCACACAGTATACCCTTTTCCTGGTCCATCTACTGCCTCATGTTCTACATATATGTTCCACAGAAGCACAATTAATGTTCTGGAACTCCCATTCTTCATAATGTTATCTAGGATTTTCTATAATCCACATAGTTGAATGTCTTTGTATAGTCAATAAAATACAGGTAAACATCCTTCTGTTACTCTCTGTTTTCAGCCAAGATATATTTGATGTCAACAGTGACATCCCTCCTCCCATGTCTTCTTCTGAATGTGACTCAAATTCATGGCAGATCCAAGCTAAGGCACTGTTACAACTCGTTTTGAATTGTCTTCAGCAATGTTTTGTTTGCATGTGATATTGATGATATTGTTCAATAATTTCCACACTTTGTTGGGTCTTTCTTTGGAGTGGACACATGTATAGATCTTTTCCAATCGGCTGGTCAGGGTTTATAGTCTTCCAAATTCCCTGCCATAGCTGACTGAATGCTTCCCATGCTGCATCATTTTGTTGAAACATATTAATTTGTATTCCATCAATAATGCCTTCAGCGCAGTGTGCATGTCTTACTTCAGTACCATTGGTTCTTGATCATATACTGGAAGATGGACTGACTTAGGTTTTAGGACACTCATAACACATAATGGCTGCAACAATGGATTTAAGTAGACAACAGTTGTGAAGGTGTATAGGCCTGAGCATCATTTCACTCTGTAAGAAACAAGGTTGCCATGGTTAGGAACTAGCAATGAACTCATGAGCAATGAACAACTGTGCAAGATGCCATGTTTTTAAATTGATATACAAATTTAATGTAATATTTATTTTTGCCAGAAGGTATTATAATTTATAGGACAGACCCCAGTTTCAGAGACATGAGCGTTTAACAAAATAATCATTTATGAAGTAAAGGAACTAGGTCAAATTTGTTATGGCTTCAGGGATCGGTCTGCACTGAGCTTGGCACACACGCAGGGCCACTCAGGTGAGGACTGCACTTGTGGCTGTCATTGTCAGAATCATGAGGGAAGAAGTCTTCATAAATCAGCTGGGCTAAAACTCAGTCAGGAATCCAGACAGTGAACTGCAAAATCTTAGGGATCACCTTATTGATACCCCTTGAATTGCCTACTCCAAAGCACATTCCAAAACACCCAATTCTCAGTTAGGGTTTCAGAAGGAAACAGGTGAACTTCACAATGTATTTTTACTCATAATAGTATTGTCAATACACTGAGTTTATTTAGCAACCCATTGTTGGTAGGTTCTGTCCAGTTGGTTCTGACTCCTAGCAACCAGACGTATAACAGAATGAAACACTGCCTCATCCTGAGCCATCCTCACAACCGGTGCTATGTTTGGGACCACTGTTGTAGCCACCGTCAACCCATCACATTGACGGTGACTCTCTGTAGCGCTTTCGAGGAGTGGATGATGGGTTTGAACTGCCAGGCTCTTGGATAGAAGTCCAGTGCTTACTCTAAAGTACCACACCAGGACTCCATTTAGAAGACCCTATTTCCCTTATGCTTTGGATTTAAAATTATCTTGGTTTCCAGAGATTGCAGCGGAACCCCAGAAAATAATAAAGGTATCCTGTGAAAAACCCCTTGTCTATGGGATAAACCCGGAGCACTGCCATGTATAGCTGGAGGCTTATTTTTAGAGTCTCTGGAGAGTGCGTGCAAGAGAGACAGTCAGAAAGGGCAGAGAAAGTACAATTTAAATCATAATAACTTCATAAAACAGAGTTTTCTTGTAATATTCTTTGGTAATGTTGAGCTGAAAATAGATTTACAATCAAAATGGGCTTAATCTGATATTAAAGAATTCTCTTAAAATCCCCCAAACAATTGAGAATTTCCCCCCCTCTGGTTTGTTTCATGTTAGCTCTTCCAAGAGGCTCTGAGTGTAAGGGAATATTGACATTAATTAAAGGTGGGTTTTTGTTGTTTCCCAGGAGCGGTTTCAGCTCCCGGTTATCGACCGCTGGTAACCCACCATTTAACTTGGAGGGTACCTAACTCCCCAGTGACCAGAGACCCCCCAAAGGGATGGGCTTACTGTGGTCTGGTGCTTTTTACATAAGGACAAATGTTTCATGAAGACATTTCCACTGTTACTTGGTTGTTAGATGTTGTCCAGCCGGGTCTGACTCAGGAGCACTGCATCCAGCAGAGCGAAGTACTGCTTGGTCCTGTGTTACATATGTTGTTGTTGCTAAATGTCATTGAGTCGGTTCCAGCTTATAGTAACCTGTATAGTGTTTCTGAGAAGCAGCTGGTGGGTTTAAACTGATCCTACAGTGCCACACCAGAAGCCTTATGCCACGTATATCCAATCTATATTTCTGAGAACAAATCCAGTGCTTTCCAAAGGTTTACAAAGCTAGTTCGTCCCTGAAAAGTTGGTTTCTGAAGTGTAGGGTCCACAATTAGCTCTGCTAACTCCCCTGGTCTGACACTGAGAGACCAACACATTTTACAGGAAGAAGAAAACACATACCCTTCAGAGCCCACAGGAAGGTGAACGTGGCACCTTCCTCCAGGTAGCAAAACCATGCCAATGTCTGTCCTAATGAAGGCCCTCACTTATCAGGGAATAAATCTACATCACAACATATCCATTACTTCTGTTGAAGGGGGCCTAATAAAAATTCTTAATTAGAGACGATTGTGTTGATGATAATATCATAATCAGGAGCTATCATTCCTATTTTGGGCATATAAAATCACTTGATTTTTTAAACTAATCGCCATGCAGCTCACACTTTGGTTCTTATCAACCCCATTAATCAGAAGGAGAGAACATTTGATAATGAGCAATGGCTATGTCACAGGTAACAGCTTGTGTTTGGGCAACAATGGCTCTCATAGGGTTGCAGAAGTGGAGGTGTTGCCTGGCCCAACTCTTTGGAACACCCACACTCTGCTCAGATGGACTCTGAGTTACTCCCACTTGGTGTCTTTACTATCAGAATTTGCCATTGGTCATGGACAATAATTCTCTGTCATTGTTCTAACTTGGCTGTGACCACATTGTTAGAATGCCTCAGCCCTCCAAGGGGCCTTGGGCTCTGTTGGGAGGATTTGGTAAGAACACAGGATATAAAGAGAGACCTCCCCAGCATCACGGATGGCTCAGATGTCCCCACTCTGGTCTCACAGGAACACTTGGAGATGGAATGCCTTCCAACACTCACTAAGAGGACTGGGCTCTGCTGTCCTGTGTGTGACACCTACTCTGGGGTTTAAAAGGTTGATTGGTCATCACTCAAGTTGGATGTCACCTGTGGTTGATGGCTTAAGAGAGTGAAAAGCGAGGAGGAAAATGAATGATAAATTGGCTATACCAGGCATAATGTTGATTTTTTTTTTTTTTTTTTTTTTAAGTCTAATGATTTCATGTAAATCTTTCTTAGCTGTAGAGGTTTATAAATAAACCCAGGGCCAAATTCTTAGTCATCCAAAGGTTGTGAGATTTCAAATTGCATATTGTCTGTTGTCACAGAGCAATTTTGAGAGGGTGGCTGCTTTATAACTGCTTGAATCCTGGCTCCCGCCTGCCTCTTTATTGACTTTGGCAGATGATAGTGGAGAACTCTTTGCCATGAGCTGCTCTGGAAGCAGGACCCTGGATGGGAAGGAGGGAAGAAAACCAAGTCTCCGATAGTGTGTTGACTTGTCCTGTTTGAGTCTTAGCAAAGGAACTCAGATAGCACATATATCTGTACTAGACTGAGTAGTGGTCCCAAAATGACTTGTCCACCAGCACCCTCTGAACGTGACTTTATTTGGAAAGAGAATCCGTGCAGCTGCAATTAGCTGAAGGATCTTTGATGAGGTTATACTGGATTTGGGGTGTGTCCTAACTCTAACAAATTGTCCTTAGAAAAGGAGATCATATAGAGGCCAAGAGAGGAAGGTGGGATGAGGACAGGCAGAGACTGGAGCAATGTGGCCATAAGCTATGGACCACACGACGTTCCCAGAAACTAGAAGAGTCAAGGAAGGAACCCTGGACAATACTTGATTCTCCCTCAGTGACACTAATATCACACCTCGGCCTCCAGAAATGTGAGAGGATATGTCCCTTGGTTCATGCCACCAAATTTGTAGTAAATTGCTACAAGGAACTAACGCAGTATGCATAATCTCTATCTTTACAAAAATCATAAGTGTTACGTTCCTCATACTTTCCATTTGTTTCACATATCAGAAACAGGTTCATTTCAGGGGTGTGGTTGTTGTGAGGTGCAACATGACATTTGATTTCTTGACTGCACAATCAATCCATAGGTATTGATTGTGGATTCAAGTAAAATTAAATCCTTGCCAATTTCAATCTTTTGTCCATTTATAATGATGTTGCTTATTGGTCCAGTTGTGAGGATTTTTGTTTTGTTGACACTGAGGTGTAATCCATATTGAAGGTTGTAGTCTTTGATCTCCATCAGTAAGTGCTTCAAGAGCTTCCAGCAGGCAAATTTATGTCATCTGCATATCACAGGCTGTTAATGAGTCTTCTTCCTATTCGATGTCATGTTATTCTTCGTAGAGTTCAACTTCCTGGTTTATATGATCAGCATACAGATTAAATAAGTGTGGTGAAAACATGCAACACGGACACACATTGTTCCTGATTTTAAACCAGACACTATCCCTTTGTTCTGTTCAAATGACTGCCTCTTGGTCTATGCACAGGTTCCTCATGTGTTCAATTAACTGTTCTAGAATTTCTATTCTCCTCAATGTTACCCAAAATTTCCTCTGACCCACACAGCTGAATGCTTTAGCATAGCCTGTAAAACTCAGATTACCATCATTCTGGCATGACCTGGGTTTTAGCCAACGTCTCTCACTCCATGTCCTCTTTGTAATCAGGTTTCAATTCCTGACACTTGTCTATTGATGTACTGCTGCAACAAATTTTGAATGATCTTCAGCATATTTTACTTCCATGTAATATTAAAGATATTAGTTAATAATCTGCACATACTGTTGGATCATTTTTCATTGGAATGATTACAAATATGCATCTCTTCCAGTCAGCTGGCCAGGTAGCTGTTTTCCAAATGTCTTGGCATAGTTTAGCGAGCTCTTTCTGTGTTGCATCCATTTGTTGAAACATTTTGATTGGTATCTCTTCCATTTCTGGAGCTTTGGTTTTTTGTCAATGCCTTAAGTGCAACTTGGATTTCTCTTTTCAGTATCATTGGTTCTTGATCATACACCTCCTCCTGAAATAGTTGAACATTGACCAATTTCAGGGATAATGTTACGTAGTTGTTAAGTGTCATTAAGTCAGTTCTGATTCACATCAACCTCATATAGGGTTCCTGAGGAGCAGTTGGTGACTCTGAATCATCAACCTTTCAGCTAGCTGTCCAGGGCTTATCCAACAGGAATTCAAACACGTTTAAAAAATGTTTTGGCTATAAAGAGACAACAAAAATGTCTGGCCAATTGCAGGGCTCAATAGCAATCTTTTGAGTGATTTTTTTTTTCTTTTCATTTTGTTATAAACATTCATGCATATTTCTTACATTATGACATACTTTGTAATTGCTTCAGTACAAAAAGTAGTCTTACATATACTAGAGTTAGACATTGCCAATGCCATGGAGTGGCACAGTGGGAGCAACAATGCACTCCAATATAAACCACAGTTGTGAGAATGTCACAGGACAGGGCAGTGTCTCTTTCTGTTGTGCACAGGGTCACTCTGAGTCAGAATCAATTTGATGACACCTAAGAGCAATAACTTGGAAACCCTCTACAGGGTTGCTATGGGTCGGAATTGACTCAACGGCACTCAACAACAACAAAAGCACTAACCAACATCGCCCGATCTAACCCCACCCTCAAACCATTGCCACGTTTGAGTCCAGTGTTGCAGTCACTGTGCCACTCCATCTCTTTGAGGGTCATCCCCATTTTGCCAAGCATGGTGTCCTTTTCCAGGGACTGATGGTCTCTCGTGATAACAGGTCCAAAGTACATGAGACTAAGTGTCACCATCCTCGGTTCTAAGGGGCATTCTGGCTATATTTCTTCCAAGTCCAGGACGGGGTATTTTGCTCAAGTTAAAAGATCTTCTTTTTCCAGACACTTCAGACCACTAATGAGGTAGGTGAGCAAGGCCAGCAATTCAAGTCTTATTGGCGAAAGCTTGGTCTACTGGACTAGAGGAAGTATTGTGAGTTTTTGATCGAGGTCCCGTTGTAAGTCTCTGCTCATGGTGGTAGAACAGCGGACACCCAACCGGTCTTTTCAGTGGGGTGACAGACTCATGTGTGTTTATCTCACCACACTGTCTACTGTTTCTCTACAACATTAACCAAGGGATGTGTCCTACTGCCTGTCCCTACGGGATCAAATAACAAAAGGACTGTCATTATAAGTTTGTGCAACAGAGCAAAGGAGGTTGCCATAGAAACCTCAACTCTTAACTTCCTGAAGTTTGTGAGTTTGATTTATAAACTTAATTTTGCAGTGGCATAGCTGGTATACCCAGCAGCAAGAACAGCAGCATTTTGGCCCGACCCAGCATGCTTTTAAAAAATATGCTTAAATATTCCTGTGAAATACAATAGAGCATTTATTTGATAAGTCAGAAAACTGAAATTTCTAGGAGTGGAGTTGCAATTGTAGCACATAAGCCAAATGATGACTTGCTTGAGAGCTCTGGTGGCACCTCAGGTTAAGCCTTGGGCTGCTAGCCATCGTAAGGTTGGTGGTTTGAATTCCCTAGCTGATCTTTAAGGCTGTCTTGCTTCCTTAACAATTTCCAGCCTTAGAAACCCTATGGGCAGCTGGACTCTGTTCTGTAGGGTGGTCTGGGGGTCAGAAGTGACTCAACAGCAATAGGCTTTGTTGTTGTTGTTGTTGTTGCTGTTGTTATTAGGGGTTTGTGCAAACTTGATGTTCTTTTCAACTTGCTATCTAGGTGAAAAACTCTATCTGTCGAAAGGCAAACACCTCAGCGGTCGTTCACTGTGTGTACTGCTTCCACTAGGGCTGTGGGGCTGACCCCCCAGGCCCAGCAGGCCTTTAGTGTGCTGGTGTAGGACAGGAAGTTCAAATCAGAAAGGGAAAGTGGCAGACAGCAGGATGGCCTCCCAGCAGGTGACTGCTTTCCTTCAGCTTGGCAGAATCCAGAAAGAAAGCCCTGGGCAGAGGGGGAGAAAAGTGCAGAACAAAATTCAAAATCTTAAAAGAAAATCCAGCCTTACTGGCCTGATAGAGATGATGGGAACTCCAAGGCTTTGACCCTCTCAGTCCTCAGGCCTGGAACTGAAGCCCCCACACTCATCCCAGGGACCGCCGGGCAGCCAAACAAGAGGCAGGCTGATAAGGTGAGCGATAAAGCCTGCAAGGAAGGTTCTCAGACAGTCAACCATGAAAGACCAAAAGGGCAGCATTTGCCCAAAAACAAAGCTCAGGAAGTTGGAAGGGGCAAGAAATTAAAACAGGGAACCCAGGGAGCAGGGGGCAAGAGGAACTTTGAGGGGATTGTAAGCTCTGTCACGAAGCAGAACATGTATAAATTATTGAATGGAAAGTTAATTTCCTCTGTAAACTTTCACCCAAACCACAATAGAATGTTAAACAAAGAAAAAAAAGGAAGAACATCAAAGATGAACTTTTATCCCCAAAGCAGACCCAACTCGCTTTCCATTTTGTCTCTAGAGAATGTCTTGGCCTTCCACATATGTGATCTTTCAGAAGTTGGTCCAAAGATTCCAAGCGCCAAGTGTGAAAGTTCCAGCTCAGCCACAGTTGTTCCAGGAAGTTCTAAGCACATGTTTTTTGAGATGTACCCAGGCCAGAGGGGCAGGTCATTGTGTCTGGCTCTCTGCAAGTGTGGGCAGTAGTCCAGGTAATGTACAGAATCACACACCCATCTCATCATGCCTGTCTTCAGGGTGACCTTCTGCTTCCCATCAGTGAATGAGTGGCAGCTTGGTTGGAAGCCACAAACACTGCTCCAGGAAATCAGTAATATTGATGTCTTCTGCTCAGGGAGTCCTTAATTAATCTGTTTCAGGGACTCCTGGTCCAGAACTGGTGCCAGGCCTGGCTGCTGGTGATCCACCGCAGCCAGAGCGGAGCGATTCCAGGAGCTCGAGTGAAGAACTGGGAGCCAGGAGCAGACAATACATGAGACCCAAGAGCCACCAGCTCACTCGTAAACCACCTTGTGGACATATTAGCACCATCTGCAGGATGTCTGGGGTCATAGCCACACCCTGCCATGGTGCAGCTATGTGGTCCGGGGGCCTCCTGCACAGTCACTACCCAAGGGACAGCACAGTGTAACTGCTGAGCATTGTGTTGGACAGGTAGGCCAGGCACAGGTGGGAAACTCAGCAACTGGGATGACATGGTTAGAAATACAGAAGCTCTAGGAGAGGAGACATGGCAGCAGTGGTATGGCGTGGAGTCAGTTCCAACTCATAGTGACCCTGCATAGAGTTTCCGAAGCTGTAAATCTTTATGGGAGCAGAAAGCCTCGTTTTTCTCCCGTGAAACAGTTGGTAGTTTCGAACTGCTGACCTTGGGGTTAGCAGCCCGACTCGTAACCACTCTGCTACCAGAGCTCCTTAGCAGCGGAGACACAGCCTCACTCAAACATGACGTGTAGTTTGTGTGGAAGAACTGGAAACACCTCTGCTTGACTTCTGCTCAACAGTGTTTATTGAATGCACAAATGAATAAGAGCCTCCAGAGACGGCCTGAAGAATGTAAAGAGATAAACAAAAGCACAGTGCATTCCTCTGGCAGGCTCAGAATGTCTAACACGATCCATAGCAACAACACAATCAGAAGCAGTGATTGCTTGCAAAGGACGATGCCATGAGTTACCCGCCTCCCGCGAGCTGTGCTCAGAGACCAGCCTGTGCCCTTGAGAAGCCTGGGATGTGGGAAGGGAGCTGGCCAAGTGGAGATTCCCTTCTGCTTCTGAGTTGGTGGTCTATAACACCCAAGTGTTAAAACCCCCAATCTTCAGATAGGTGATGTGGGAGTGGTCACAACTCCCCAAAAACCTAATGAAGAGGAAGAGTTCTCCCTCTGTGATATGGTCAGTGTAAAGAGCTAAGGGTCTCCACAGCAGATGTATGCAGACTGCAAGGCTGCGCCCAGCCCACTGAAGCCCACCAAGATGTCAGAGAGGGACAAGCGAAGAGCCAGTGCAGCCTGAGATCCTCAGGAGTCACCGTTCCTAAAATCAGATAAATATGGGATGATTACTGATGGGGGATCCAGTAGACTCAATTGGCTTGGCCTCATCACTCTTGTGTTAATCCTAAACCCAAGCGAAAGACTTCCTTTCATCTTCTCATTTCCTTGATTTCCACTGGAATGTTCTCTGGTACTCTGCCTGGCTTCCGTGTGTGAAGACCACTTTCTGTGCATTAAACTTGGCTCATTATCTTGCACCAGGTGGTTTGTGATGCTTAGCAAAATCAAAGTTGTCTGTCTTAACCATGTTCTGTGGGCTTTGGACTCTGCAGGGAAGGAGAGGAAGGCTATTCTTTGCTCTCATACCCTGACTTTGGGAACAAAGAATAACCACCAAACGGGAATGGCATTCCATGGTGTCTTGACCTAAAATGGTCAGATTCATTGAACATGACCAGCATTCACCAAGACTCTTTGAATGCATTCACTGACTTAAGATGGTTTGGAGCTCATCATCCTCTGGGCTTCTTTGGTGTCCTTGGAAACAGACTGAACTGAGTTAAGCTCCTTCTAAGACTTCCAGGAGAATTCAGATAGGCTAAGACTATGGTGGTAGTTTCTATGGGTGAGTAGTTTCTAAGGAGACCAACATATCAGTAGCGATTCGGGAAGAAAAGACCAATCTGTGCCGCTCAGTGCTACTTCATTCAATCAAGGACTTGTGCAATCCTCTATCTTCTCAGGATCCTGGGTCAGCAAACCAGAGTCCCCGCCTTTTTAATATATTCTATTAGCACACCAGAACAGACTGTTCAAATGTTGGGCCAGGGAATCTTCTAGACCCAAATCCATTCAATCCAGCCACCTTCTACATCTTTACACAAGGGATCCTGTCTCTTCCAGACATCTGCAGTCTTTAGAAGACTGTTAGAAGATCTCAGACTCCATTCCTCCAAAACCTCTCTTATGGACCTTCTTTTAGTCCTCCCTGCCGGTACAGGACAAGTGCAGCCTCCTGCAAGTGTAGACATTGACATTCTTGGAAGCGTCAGTGGAATTTCCTTTATTCTTCTTCTCCAGGAAAAATGTCACAGATTATTTTGGCTTCTGCTCAGAGAAAGATGTGTCTGGGACACCTTACCATAGGGGGACTTGTTTGTCAGAGCACTTTGAGGTGTGATGCTCAGAACTGACTCTAGATGTGATCGGACACCATGTTGATGTCAAAGCAGTCATGATTTTCATTCGGTGTGCCTTGACTTGTAGGTTCATCAATGTAACATGTGAGTGTAGATACGGGTTAATGCCTTTAAAGAGAAAGGTGATGGTGTCTAGCAAGCCAAGAACACGTTCAGCCCCTAGCCCCTTGATGATTCATAATAATTTCGGATTCCCTCTGATAACTTGAAGAGACCAAGGAGGCTGATACAATGGTTATTTTCTCAGTGCTCCAAGACTGAATTAATTGTGTACACCTGGAGGACAGTGGGAAGAAAACAATAGGAGCATTTCCTTTAAAGTCATCTTATTAAGGGAAGCGCGGTCTGGCCTCTCTCGAGCAGAGAACCTCCGTTCTGCCTTATCAAACACAAAGTGCTCGGGAGATGCAACAGGTTCCTTTATCCAAAGCTGTGTTCTTACAAGCCTCACACCCTCTGTAGGCTTTGAAATCAGTGTTCAAAGTGGACTTTCTGAATTCATGAAAACCCACAGGTCTCTAATCCATCCCTAATGGAAGTCAAACATGACACCAGTGAGATAAAACACAGTGGCCTCCCCCTCTGTTCACAGTAGGTGTCTGCGGATAATAAATATTTTATTTTAGTACAAAAACAAATAACTAAACATACCCCCTGTGTTTGTTCTGAACTCGACAGTAGCTTTTGTGAGTTTACTTTCTTTCAAAGCCAAGCAAGAAAACCACAGTATCTTGTTGGTAACTGGGTGCACGCCTACAAAAGGAAACCAAAGACGCTTTCATTCTATACAAACTGTGGATTACAAGGATACCAGCCAGTGCCCTTGTATGGAGGGACTTGTTGGCACTCTCCTCCCATGCCCTCACTTGGGGAGCAAAGACTAGTTACCCTAAAAACAGCCAAATAGCAAAGGTGATGGAATCAGTGATGTCTTTACCTAAAATGTTAATTAGCATTGACTGAACATGACCAACATTCACCAAGACACCACCAACGCTTCATTGACTCGGGCTGTTCGGAGCTCATCTTCCTCTGTTTTGAATGCTGAGATCTTGAGGCTTCTTTGGTGTCCTTGAGAATAGATAGAACTGAATCAAATTCTTTCTGAGACTTTTTAGAGAATGCAAAGCTAACTTTTATGAAAGTTGTTCTGTGTCGTGGTCCATCTGGTTGTAGAAATCTCACAGTGTATGTATTACATTGGTTGCAAGAGAGTACTTGTGTGTGTGTGTGTGTGTGTGTGTGTGTGAGTGAATTTTTTTTTTTTTTAATTTAAGGTTTTTATTGTGGACTGAGTGAAAGTTACAGGGTACATCAATAGTTTCACATTCAACAATTCATATAACTTGTTTCATTACATTGATTATAATCCCCTCCATATA
>NW_006408623.1:6471962-6493232 GCF_000296735.1 Chrysochloris asiatica | reverse complement strand
CCCCATCTCTGCCTCCATCTCTGGTGCTGCTGCTTCTCTGGATAAGGTCCCGCACTCTGCTTGTGCGTTCCTTTCTTGATGGTCCCAGGGTCCTCCATGACTGTCACAATTGTAAAGGTAGAAGTTTTGTAACAAAAAAAAAAAGGCGAGTGGTTAATCTTACAGTCCAGAAGCAAGAGAGTACTTTTGATATGTTGCAAACTTTAGAGTACCAAGCAAAGTGGGCCATGCCAGCCATCCATCTATGTATGTTGATAAATTTAATAATGATGGGTTAGGATGTAAGTTGTCTGGGTTGGAGGCTATGCTGACAATTTTTCAAGAATACTATTTGGCATTATCATAACTTAGAGACTGGAGAAAGGTTCCAATGTGATGAAGTCTCCAGCACATTTGCACTAACTGGCACCCAGAGAAAGAGCTACCAAAGAAATGCAGCGAGACTCTGATCAGAGTTCAGAATGGCTGCAGACCACCTCCTCCTAGTGAAAGTTCTTCATTGCCATCAAGTCAGTTCTGACACATAGCAACCTCATAGGGTTTCTGAAAAGCGGCTGGTGTGTTTGAACAATTGACCTTGTGGTTAACAGTCCAGTGCTTATCCTTCAACACCACACCAGTGACAGTAGTTGGTGATAATGTCACGTTATTTAGATTTCATTCTAGATCACCCATTCCACCGTTTATTTTTATCTGGTTGTCTATGAACATGGGCATGCGTGAATCCTCACCAAGGCACAGAAGAGTAGTACAACAAACGTCACCAAGGTGAAACGTCTGCATTGCCTCTGAGCCAAACCCATGCAGAGCCGAGTGAAACAGCGCTGCCTGTGGAAGACAGCAGGGATGTGGTAGGCTAGCTTGTCCTCAGAGCCAATTCTACTTGAGGATCCAGTGAGCCTAAGGAAAAGTCGTACTTCTTGATTTTAATCAGTTATTTTCAGCCTTCTAACCATGAGACACAGCCATGAGAATACCACTCTGGATTCATTGTGCCCTGTCTTTACTTACATCTACAACTCTTTTGTTTGATGTCCTCTTTTAAAATCTCTTCATGAGAAAACAAAATAATTCTAATATTTCCAGGTAAAAACAACAACAACAACAACAACAACCTGCTGTTGTCAAGTTGAATCTGACTCAAAGTGATCCTGCAGGGCGGAATGGAACTGCCCCATAGGGCTTCCAAGGCTCTACGACATCTTTACACAACCAGACCATCTCATCTTTCTCTCTAGGAGTGGTTGGTGGGTTTGAACCATTGACCTTTTGGTTAGCAGCACAGTGCTTAAATTGGCAGGCCACCAGAGCTCCTGTTTTCAGGACTAGGGCATGTCAATTATTGTTTTTGCTTTGGTCCCTCTGAGGCTCAGTTCTGAATATTGTGGTCAACTGTCTATGTTAACCTTTGTTTTCACCTTTCTCTTGTCATGATTTTTGTCTCCTACTGCTTGGCTTTAAGCAGGGAGACAACATTTTGGAGAGATGTCCAATCCATAGTTCAGCCAACTTTGTTCCCAGCAAGAGATGAAAGGGTGGTGACAAGAGGAGTCTGGGTCTTTACTCTCCCTGTGAAACTCACTCAGTGCTTCCCTGAAAGCACAGTCTACCTGCCCTACTCTCCCATCCCCTTCCAGTCACCCCAGTTCGCCTGTTTGTCCCTCTGGGCTTCAGCATGGTAATAGCTGCATGAGGCTCAATCCAGGTTCTCATACCAGCCCTGTGGAATTCTGTCCCACACATGTCTTCATAGTGAGACCCCTGGTAAATAAACTGTCCTAGAGCCACTTGAATGTGAGTGCACCATCTGTCCTGCTGGGACTCTGACCGATCCCCAGTGTATTATTTTTGAGAGTCAGGGTTTTGTTGAGTAGAAAATTGCTGACGTTGGATGCATTCATAATTGGAGATCTAAATCCAATACTGAGAAAGTCAACCTCAGTGTGGAGTGAGCTGGATTGCTTTCAGCAAAAAGGTGTTAGTCGTTCTTATCTCAATAAATCAATATTCACACGTGCTCTTATCCAAAAAAACCTCTTCTGATGTCCAGCGAGATTGAAGACATGGCTCTTGATCTTCCTCGTAAGAGGACAAGCTATTTCCTGGTGTCCTTTACTGACACCTATAGTTTTGCAAACTCCCAGGACTCGGACTAGTCAACAAAGATATTCTGATTCCTGAATTGGTTTTCAATGTACCAAAGCCAAAATGTATTTTCTGGAGCCACAATTGGTAGCCAAAGGGGGGAAACAAAAAAGACAAAAAGGTCAAGAATGTTTGAGGAAGTTCATAACCTAAATCTAAGTAGTTTTATATTTTTTGTACTAAAAATATCAGAGAGATAAATCTTTAGCCAAAATTATTGTCAGGGAGGACAAAGACCAGGAAAGTGGAGACCATGGATCAATATCCAGGAACCAAGTTCCCCTACCTCCAGGAAATCTGTCCTGAGATTCCCAGGCAGTCAGCCAATGGATGGCTCTGGCTAGGTAGCCTCTGGGGCCCTGGAACAGAGAAGGAGGGAGGAGTGCTCCCTGGGTTCAGCATTCTTCACCTTAGTCTTCACCACAGTGTCATTAGCCTCAGTGACTGTCTTTCCCACACCTCTTCCCCTTGGTTTCTACTGTTTCCTCTGCTGAATGGGGAAAAGGAGGATCCAACATGAATCTTACCTTCTCTACCAACCCTTGTTGTTGTGTGTTCTCACTGACCCTGGAACAAAGCTTTAAAAAAAGCATAAACACATAGACACACAGAGAGATCTATCTATCTATCTATCTATCTATCTATCTATCTATCTATCTTTCCATCTTGCTCCCTATACGTCTGTCAGTTTGTCGTTATGTGATGGCTTGCATGTTCCTGTGATGCTCGCAACTACATCACAGCTGTTTTAATTACCAGCAGGATAATCCATAGTGGAAACATTTCAGTTTCCAGACTAAGAGCAGACTAGGGAAAATACATAGCAAGTCCACTACTAAGGGTACTTTAAATGTAAACGTTGGAAACAGAAAGGAGAGATCAGAAGTTGGAAAATGTGATCTGGGTAATAGAAATAGTGCTGGAGGTCACATGATAGAATTTTGCAAGATCAGTGACGTCTTCCTTGCAAGTGCCTTTTTCAACAACATAAACAGCAACTCCACATGTGGATGCTGCTAGACAGTATATCAATGAATCAAACTGACTACATCCAAGGGTGCAGGCACTATGGTGAAGCTTAATAGCATCAGCCAAGCCAAGGCCAGGAGCCGACTGTGGAAAAGACGAACAGTTTCTCACATGTAAGTTTAAGCTGAAGTTGAAGAAAATGAAAACAAGTCCATGAAAGCCAAAATACAACTTTGAGTATATTACTTTATTAGATTTAAAGACCATTTCAAGAACAGATTTCCTGCATCCGACACTGATAACAGAAGGCCAGAGACATTGTGGGATGACATCAAGAACATCAAACCTGAAGAAAGCAAAAGGCCATTAAAAATATGGGACGTAAAGAAGACACAAAAGTGTTTGTCAGGGGGACTCATTTCTAAAATCTGTAGGAAACTAAAGCACCTTTACAAGAAAAAGACAAATACCCCAATTAAAAAATGGGCACAGGATATGAATAGACACTTCACCAAGAAAGAGATATGAACACATGAAGCCAACAAACATATGAAAAATGTTCATGATTATTAGGCATTTGTTGTGGTTGCCGTTGAGTCGACGCTGACCCATAGCGCCCCTGTATAGGGTTTCTGAGGAGTAGCTGGTGACCTTGAACTGCGAACCTTGTAGCTCAAATTGCTTTTCAGTCTGGCACATTAATCCACAGTGCCACACCAGGACTCCACATTAGTCATTTGTTGTTGTTGTAAAGTGCTGTCGAGTCGGTTCTGACCCATAGACACCCTATATAGGGTTTCCGAGGAACAGCTGGTGAGCTTGAACTGCCGACCTTGCAGTTCAAATGGCTTTGCAGTCTGGCACATTAACCCACAGCGCCTGTCCTTGAGGTTACCAGCTTAATTCGTAACCACTATGCTACCAGAGCTCCTTACATTAGCCATTGGTGGTGGTGGTGGTTATGTGCCTTGGAGTCGATTCTGACCCATAGCAACCCTGCATAGGGTTTCCGAGGCTGTAAATCTTTACAGGAACAGAAAGTCTTATCTTTCTCCTAAGGAACTGCTAGTAGTTTCGACTGCTGACCCTGAGGTTAGCAGCCCAATTAGAGAGAAGCAAATCCAAGCAACAATGAGATATCATCTCACACCAACAAATAACAGTGAAGTTCAAAAAAGCAGAGGACAATAAATGCTGGCAGGGATGTGGAGAGACTGGGACACTCCTACATTGCTGGTGGGACTGCAAAATGGTCCAACCACTCTCGAAAACAGTGGGCCGCTTTCCTCAGAAAGTTCAAAATAGAAATACCTCATGATCCAGCAATTCCTCTACTTGGTATTTACCCACAAGAAATATGAGCCATAGCATGAGTAGATATATGCACACCAATGTTCATAGCAGCACTATTTACACTAGCAAAAAGATGGAGACAGCCTACGTGGCCATCATTGGAAGAATGGATAAACAAAATTTGGTACATACACACAATGGAATATTATGCTACCTTGAAGAATAACAAGGAAGCTGTAAGCCACTGTATAACATGGATGAAGGTTGAGAATATTATGGTGAGTGAAATTAGTGAGTCACAAAAGGACAAATACTGTAAAAGACCATTATTGTAAAAGCTTAAGAAAAGATACCCATGTTAAAAGGAAAAATAATTTTAAAAATGTTGCTTACCGGGGGAGGTAGAGGGAGGAGGTGGTAGAGCACTGGGGAGGGGGCAGACACATCATACTTCTGATGTCGGGGAGGGCAATACACAAGAATGGGGAGAAGGGTGGAAGAAGAAGGTAGATAGGCAGGTTTGTGTGGGCTAAATGGGACAGAGGTAAATAGTGATGTATGCTTAACCTTGGGACAACAGGGCTCTGTGATGCAAAGATCGAGGCACAGTTTGAAGAGAAGAAACAATGTTAAGATGCTTGATTGTCTTATGAATATTGGTTTCCCTTGCCTACTATTGAAAAATGGACACTTGAGTGGAATAGAAAGAAATATCCAGAAACATGATTACAGAAAGATTGTAATCCCGTCTTCAGTCTATTACTGATTGGAATACCTAAAAGGGGTTCTAGAACTTACCCAGTGAAATAGGCTTAGTGCAGAGCCTTTGTACTGTATAGGACCTTAGGTGGAATTCAGTCTATAACTGATTGGAATACCTAAAAGGGGTTCTAGAACTTACCCAGTGAAATAGGCTTACTGCAGAGCCTTTGTACCGTATAGGACCTTAGGTGGAATTCTGAACCCTATCCAGGACCTTCTGAGGTGGGGGACAGTCCCACTTGAAAGGACAAGCAGACCAGCCTGGAACATCTACAGCCACAGAAGATACTTCTTGAAAGAAAAATCAGCAGGAAAAATCCAAAACAAAAATGTCAGCCTGACTGGCTGCTCCAAGAACAAGCAAGTTATTTGTCAGGGAGCCATAAAGGCAAGCAATCAAGTCCCTTCAGGACAAACACCCCTCTAAAACTGAAACTCAAAGGGGAACACATGAGCAGGCATGTAATCTTTCTGGTGACCCATGATGGTTTACTGGTGAATGGAAGAGAGGGGGAAAGCAGCAATGGAGATATAGGCTGAGTTCAACCATGTTCCACAGACTCCTGTGGACCTAGAGATGAGAGGAAGTGCTGGTTGGTCTGAAGTGCCCATGGACAAGGACATAGCCACAGAAGGTTAGAGCTGATAGTGAAGCATCCAGCTGATATGAAGTGAGGGAAGATGAACAAGAACACTCAAACTTGCACATAATATCAATTTTTTGATGATCAGAATTCGACCAGAGGAAGATAAAACGAACAAACAAGCTAACATTTTTTGATAAAGGAAACAAGTGTAAATTGATACAATTTGATGAACTTGACCTATACTTATGGATGTAATAGCTTAAAATGCCAACAGAGAGGGAAGGAGTCTTCACATCACGTGTCAATCCTATCCCCTCTGTATACAGGGTAATAGGGACCGGCAACATAGACATTGGCTACTTAAAATGAGGGGGCCATAAAGGCACAAAGTGACTGACTTACAAGTTTTCAAGAGGGAGTTTAGTCTAAGAGTGTGCAGGGCAAGGTAGAGTTGACACTGAATAGTTGTCATCTTGTCTAGATGGGTCTGGTGAAAAGAGATGAGGATAAGATCCTTATGACTTAATAGTGAGTAATTGTTATCATGACTAATTGCGACCACAACTGTAAAGATAGAAGTTTTGTAACAAAAAGGGGGAGTAGTTAATCTTACAGTCCAGGAACAGAGGACTGTAGTAGGACCACAAAGGAGAAAAGCATGAGTGGAATGTGGGACTGTATCCAGAGAAGCAGCGACACCAGAAATGGAGGCAAAAGGGAGGACATGGAGAGAGAGAGCAGCTGAGGACTCTTGACTCCTGGAAAGAGAAAGACTGAGTGCTGGTGGCCAGGTGGCAGGCTTACAGAATGTGCCCATTGGTTGTTTAAATTATTGTGTGTACATTCCTCCTTCCCCCCAAAAATACAACAACAACAAAAATGTAGAGGGAATAGAGACTAGAAGCTAACACTGTTGAATGATGAGGCAAGGACATGATTGTATACATTGCAACGAAACAATGAGTGTAAAACTGATGTACTCCCATCTAAACTATCATTCAATTGACACACATACCAAAGGGTATACCAGAAGAGACACTGAAACTTGGTATTGAAGATAAACATGTTAAAGGGTATAGAAGAAATGAGTAAGTAAAAGAGCAGACAGAATATTTCAAAAGACAGTTCAAGAAGACAAAGTCAAGTATTATAATGACATGTGCAAAGACCTGGAGTTAGAAAACCCAAAGGGAGAATATAATCAGCATGTCTCAAGCCAAAAGAGCTTAAGAAAACATTCAAGCCTTAACTTGTAATATTGAAAGTTTCTATGGGCAAACTATTGAATAATGCTGTTAGTATAAACACAAGAAGGAAGGAATTCATAGAGTCACTGTACCAAAAAGAACTGGTCCATGTTCAGCCATTTCAGGAAGTATCACATGACCAAGAACTAACGTCACTGAAAGAAGAAGTCCAAGTTGCATTAAAGGCATTCTCAAAAACCACAGCTCCAGGAACTGACAGACTACAAACTGAAATGTGTCAGCTAACTGATGTAGCACTGATGGTATTTACTCATCTATGCCAAGAAACTTGGAAGACAGCTCCCTGTCCAACCAACCATTCTAAAAAGAGGTGACCCAACAGATTCTGAAAACTATTGAACAATATCATTAATATCACATGCAAGTTGTTGTTTTTTTTCTGGAAAAAAAAAAAAAAATAGCCCAAGCATATCAACAGGGAGCTGCCAGAAATTCAAGCTGGATTCAGAAGAGGATGCGGAACAACAGATATCATTGCTGATGTCAAGGTGAATCTTGGCTGAAAGCAAAGAATGCTAGAAAGATGTCTACTTGTGTTTTGTCAACTGTGTAGGTCACAAGTGGGCAGCATTATAAGAACGGGAATTCCAGAACACTTAATTGTGCTCGTGTGCAGCTTATAAATACACTAAGAGGCAGTTGTTCAAACAGAACAAGGGAGTAGTGTGTGTTTTAAAATGAGGAAAGATGTGTGTCAGCGTTGTATCCTTTCACTATACTTATTCAGACTGTCTCTGCTATTCATAAGGTTTTCAGTGACTAAATATTTGGAAGTAGTACGTCACTCCTTCTTCCTAGTCTATCTTTGTCTGGAAGCTCATTTGAAACCTGTCCACCATGAGTGACCCTGCTGGTATTTAAAATACCCATGGCATAGCATCCAGAATCACAGCAACTCACAAGCCACCACAGCACGACAAACTGACAAACGAATGTTGAAAGTGCCATGGGCTGCCAAAAGAAACAACAGATCTGTGTTGGAAGAAATACAGCCAGAGTGCTCCTTGAAGCCAGGATGGCCAGATTTCATCCTTCATACTTTGGATATATTGTCAGGAGGGACCTGTCACTGGAGAATGATATCATGTTTGGTAAAGTTGAGGGTCAGAGAAAAAGAGGAAGAACCCTAGTGAGATGGCTTGGCACAGTGGCAGCATCAATGGGCTCAAGCCAATGATTGTGAGGTTGGCCCAGGACAAGGCAGTGTTTCATTCTGTTGTGCACAGGGTCGCTATGAGTCGGTACTGACTTTATGGTACCTAAAATAGCAATTCTGCTGTGCATAAGGTCGCTATGGGTCGGTAACAACTCAATGGCACTAACAACAACAATAACAACAATAGCATGAGTCACAACACACTCAACAGCACTTAACAACAACAACAACCTGAGACATGGCGTTTTCAAGCACCTTGTATGCATGTGAAAGCTGAGCAGTGAATAAGGAAGACTGTAGAAGAATTCATGTATTTGAATTATGTTGTTGGTAAAGAATATTGAAAGTACCGTGGGCTGGCCAAAGAACAAACAAATCTGTCTTAGCATAAGTACATCCAGAAAGTTCCTAGGAAATGAGAATGGTGAGATGTCCTCTCAAGTCTTTGGACATGTTATCAGGAGGGACCAGTCTCTGTTAAAGGGCACCATGCTTGGTAAAATAGCAGGTCAACAAAGAAGAGGAAGATCCTAAATGAGATGGATTCACACCTTGGCTATAATAGTTTGCACAAATCTAACAATTGTGAGGATAGCGCAGGGACCTGGCATTGGTTTGTTTTGTTGTTCATAGGGTCCCTATGAGGCAGAGCTGGCTTGATGGTCCTGCAGTGTAAGTACTGGATGGTTAACTGCAAATTTGCCAGTTCAAGTCCACCAGCCGCTCCTTGGAAACGCTATACAGGGAGGCTATGAGTCAGCACTGACTCGATGGCACTTAAGAACAATGGCAATGACAATATCAATCAATCAATCAAAGTATTGATCTATCCATCTCTATATCCCTGTATAGGAGTGTGTATTAATTTCCTGTGACTGCCATAACAAATCATCATAATTTGAGTGGTTTAAAATGATAGAGATATATGATCTCACCTATCTAGAACCTGGAAGTCTATAGCAGGGTCTCAGCCAGGTTGATTCCTCTGGTCGTTCAGAAAGACTAACTATTCTAGAAGCCTGTCTTAGGTTCTGGAGACTGTGATAATCTGATGTTTCTTTGCTTGTAGATGTGTCTTCACAGGCTGCCCACCTTCCCACTGTGCATGACTGGTTTTCTATCTATTCTTCCTCTTGTGTCAGATCCAGTCCTATCAGGCTGGGACTTACCCAGCTGTAGTCTGATGTCATTAACTAATAACATCTGTGCAGAAATCCCCCGTCACTTTCAAATTGACAGGGTTTAGGCCTTCAACACAACTTTTGGGGGGAACATGATTCAATCCATGACACCCCCCGTCTGGTTCTCTGCTTTGAGAACACGGATCTAACAGAACACTCTCACCCTCTCACCTCTGTCAGGGGCCTGCCTTGGAGAAGAGTGATCTGAGAATGAATCTGAGCATGAACTATTCTAAACTCTCGGGTGTGTCTGATGACCCTCTGAGCCAGGATGTGGTGGCCTCTAGTTATCTTACTCTTGGGAGTGAACCTTGCTCCATACCTCCATGTTTCCTGGTCCACGTGCCAGCCCCACGGGCTCTGTATGTTAAAAGAAACTCTTAACTACTCTCATGCAGTTGGTGGAACTTTTTAATGCATTTTAGAGGTTTATATCATCATTCTTAGTGTACTAAAATTTACATGCCCCCCCCTTTTTTTTTAATAAAAAACAGTAACGTCATGTAAATTTTGTAAGTTCTAGGTTTATTTTATGATCCATAAACTCAGACAATGTATTAAAATCTTGGAAGAATTTAATATCAGCAGCAGATTATCCTAAAAAAAATAATAAAACCACCTAATTCCTGGGTGTTGCAGGGACAGAGGCATATCAAGTATGTTAAAAGGTTTAATAGCTGTTAGTAAATTTTACTGCAACTGCCAATAACTCCATAATATATTGGTCCAGTTAATAGGTCAAAGGAACATATTTATATCTTGCTATAAACTATTTACCCAAGAACAAACTAATTTCTAATGATAATGAAACACGGAGTCAATAAATATTAATTTTAACATTTCTCATTTAAATACAATTTTTCACATCTGCCATAAATGTTGGCTGGCAGCATTAAAACATGCATTATCATTTGTGTGTACCAAGGGCAAATGTATTAAAAACTCACTGTGGTATTTAACCCAGAAAACATTGTTTCTGAACAACATAACCTTAAATAGGTGTGATTATTTTACTATTAAAACTCAAAAATAGATATTTAGAATTCCATTTTCAATATTTGTTCAATCGCTATATATCATTTTAATATACTTTTAAAAGTATATGCATAGTTTTAAGGATGTACTTAAAAATAAACCTATTTTTTTTTAAAAAAGTAAAAACATAGGCTTATTTTTTAAATTCTGGCAAGTTTTTATATCTAATACATTTTGAATTCACAGACAACTGCTTGTTTTGGTTCAAAAGTTTTTCCTTTGGTTTTCTAAGGATTCAATAAATAAAGTTCAAATACTGCTGAATTCAACTGCAAAAAACCCATCGATGTATATCTCACTTTATATTATGAGCATGTTTCTGGTGAAAAAATGCTATAAATTGATTATGTTGCAATAAAATGTGAGGACTCAGGGAATGCGTTTTTCAAGATGGACTCCTTGGCAATGCAATAACATAGGTAAGATGACATTTGCAAGATTTTTTCATCCTAGGGGACATTTCTTGAAGAAGGATATACTTACATATGCCAAGAAAAAAGAATAGAAGATAGACAGGAATCTTAGCCACACCCCATTTTAATGGTAGAGAAAATGTTATGTATGATTAATCCCTGGTTGACCAATATTTACAGAACCATCACTACCTGGGCAGAGCAGCCAGCCAGCCGGCTATCCTTCTGTCCTTCCTTCCTTCCCTCTTTCCTTCCTCCACCCATCTATTCATCCATACATCCAGCTATTCATTCATCCACCTATCTCTCCATCAACTCCTCCTCCATCCATTCATCGATACCTTCAATCATCAATCATACAGCTACCTGCCCTCCCTCCATCCATTCATCCATACATCCAACTATTCATTCATCCACCCATCTCTCCATCCACTTCGCCTCCATCCATTCATCCATCCTCTCTCCATTCCTTCCTCCATCTATTCATCCTTCCCCTCTCTCTATCCATCTATTCATCCATCTGTCCATTCAGTTAGCCGGCTATACATCCCTCACAAGGACATAGCCTTAGTGAAAGGAAAGGTGATTGCTGCAGGGAAGGTGGTAGGATTCCAGGCTGGGTTCCCATTTCCTCCTTACCCTGCCCCACTCCTCTCCTGTGTGAGCTGGGAGACTGACATCTTGGGTGAACCATCAGACACCCTGGCCCTCCTTACTCCCCAGCTTCCGTGTGAATGTGGCCAAGAGAAGGCATCCATAGAAACTCTGAAGGTGGAGAGAGAATGGTCAGGATATTAGATCAACCTGCTTCCTCCAGGGAAGGCTGTGGTCTGCTTTGTGTTTGCATCCTACCTCATTTATGTCTCTGGAAGCTCTTCTCCCAAGACCAATGTGCTCATGTTCTGATGCCACTGTCCCTCCCTACTCTGGCTCTGGAAACTGAGGGTGGTGATGGTGTTCAAAAGAACCTTCTCTCTGCCACCGCTCAAGAATCTTGCACCTGCAGGGAAGCCTTCTGTGTCCTGCAGACGTCACTGGTGGACTCTTGTCTTCCTTCTGTGCAGCCATCATCATTCCACATTGTAAAGGTCACTGTCTTCTTCCATGTTCTCATTAGTGCCAACACTATGCAATTTCCCCAATGAATGCATCCTGTTTAAACACTAGGCTTTAATAATCTAGCATTGTATTAATATATTTTAATATTTAATGCTAGCATTTTATGTGGAGTTTTCAGTCATATTACTCTAGTAAATTTTACTAATAAAATTAATTTTCCCTAATTTACCTCTAGAATAGTAAAAATTATGATGTGGTAAAAAATCACTCCATTTCTTTGGGGTGAGTGATGGGGCTGAAAGCTTTATTTCCCTGAAAAGTGTCCCTATCCTCCATCTTCTTCTAATTCTCTAAGTCTGAGGTAGGCATCTCATGTGATGCAAAATCTTCCCTGAAATGAAGATGAGTGGGTGCCTGGCAAATCAAATGTAATGTCTCTGATTTTTAGCATTTGGGAAATGGAAAGAGCTTCCAGGAAAAGGTCATGATTCTTTGGTTTTGCGGACAAGAGAAGAGGGACCTCCATTCCTTCATGAGCAAGAGTTACCCTTTGCCAAGCAATCTCCTTTTCCTCTCACAGCCTTCTTGCCACGCATAAGTTGCCTGGCTCAAACCTTCACATCATCTCATTTCAAATTAGTAATTCAGCCACATAGCAAATTGGGATATGCATGTTGCCTTGCCATGGATGGGCCACCACCTCTTCTGATCAGTGTTTGAAGTTCTCTCCTTTCATCCTCTACTTCTTTCTTCAGGAGAGGACGTAGCAAGAGCATGACTAGGGCTGGGTACTTAAACATGGAGGAGGGCCAGGTTTCCAACCAGGAGATTCTGAACCTCAGTGGAGGCTTCCTTGTTGTCGTGAGGTCTCCTTTTCCCCTCATGTTTGCCTCATAGTCTGTTCAGAGCCCTTCCCGAGTCTGAATCCCAAGCTGTCTGGACAAGTCTGCATATCTCCCCTCTCTAGTCTTTCCTCAAGACTTGCTTTCCCTGGGATACATGCTCTCTTAATGAGTTGTAGAACAGCACAGAATCTAAGAAGCATGGACTACTTCAAGCTGGAAAAGCTGAAAATGAATATCTAGTCAGGTATCATAGGAAGCGCTGGTGTTGTAATGAGTTAAGCACTGGGATTCTAACCACAAGGTTGGCAGTTCAAATCCACCAGGTTTTCCAATGGGCGTCTATGCCTGATGGGCAGGGCTGTCTGTTCCTGGACTCTGCTTTTCTGCTTCCAGACTTAGGGTGCACATGAATGTTCCGGATGGCATGCACTTACTCCTCATTCTGGTTTTGATCAATGTAATCTTTCCTGAAAACATTTTTTTATTATAAAATATAGTACACATTTTCTTTATATTGATGGACAATCCATAAGGGAGACTGTGATCTTTTCTCTTCATCAGTGAGTATTTTAAATACTCTTTGATTTCAACAATTAAGATTGTATCATCTGCATGTTGAAGATTGATAATGAGCCTTCCTCCAATCCTGATGCTATGTTCTTCTTCATATAATCTAGCTTCTCATATTATGTGCTTAGCATACAGATTGAATAAATATAGTGAAAGGATACAATCCTGACACACACCTTTCCTAATTTTAAACCATTCAGTGTTCCCTTGTTCTGTTCGAACAACTACCTCTTTGTCTATGCACAGGTTCCTCATGAGCACAATTTAGTGTTCTGGAATACTGATACTCTGAAATGTTGTCCATAGCTTGTCATGATCCACCCAATCAAAAGTCTTTGTGTAGTCAATAAAGCACATGTAAGCATATTTCTGGCATTCTCTGCTTTCAGCCAATATGCATCTTATGGCAGCAATGACATCGCTTGTTCCAAATCCCCATTTGAATTCAGCCTGAACCTCTTGCAACTCCCTGTCAATGTACTGCTACAGCTGTTTTTGAATTATCTTTAGCAATATTTTACTTGCATGTGATAGTAATGATATTGTCTGATGATTTCAGCATTCCATTGGGTCACCACCAACAACAACAACAATCCTCACAAATGGACCAATAAATAGCATCAAGATAAATGCAGAAATGATGGAAGTCGTGAACGACTTCATTTTGCTTGGATCAACCATCAACACTGATTAAATCAGCAGTCAAGAACTCAAAAGACATATTTCATTATTCAGATCTGCTGCAAAAGACCTGTTTTAAGGTTCAAGAGTAAAGATGTATGTGCACCTGACCAAAACCATAGCCTCATATGCTTGTGAAAGTTGAATGATGAATAAGGAAAACCCTAGAAGAATTTATACGTATGAGTTTTGGTGTTGAAGGAGAATATTAAAAGTACCATGGACTGCCAGAAGAATAAACAGATCTGTGTTGGAAGAAGGATAGTCAGAATGCTCCTTAGAATCCAGGATGGCCAGACTTTGTCTCTCATACTCAGGCATATTATAATGAGGGACCAGTCCCTGGAAAAGGACATCATGTTTGATAGTTTACAGGGTCAGTGAAAAAGAGATGGATTAGCATAGAAGCAGCAGCAATGTTCTCAAGCATAGCAGCAAAGTGTGAGATTGGTGTCAGACCGGGCAGTATTTCATCCCATTGTGCCTAAGGTCTCTGTGAGTTGATAGTGATTCAATGATACCTAACAAAATAAAAACCATAGCACACATATTAAGAAGTTCATAAAACATAAATGCAGAGATTAACAAATTATTTTAAAATGATCATTCATGTAACAGCCATTCAGGTCAAAAAACGGAATATTGAGTCTCCCAGAGGCCCCTTGAAAATCCCTATAATCTCAACATGTTGTATGGTGCTATAGCATAAGCACTGGGCTGTACACCATGTGGTTGGTTGTTCAAATCCATCAGCCAATCCTCAAAACCCTATACAGGGACCCTATCAGTCAGTCAGAAGAGACTCCATAGCACTTAACAACAACAGCAATAACAATGCCAACACTGCCCCCCTAAGGAAGCCATTTCCCTGAATGTTGGCATAATCACAGGCTTGCTTGCATAGCTTTATTTTTAGCTCTCTAAGGATCCACCAGGAAACTGTAATATTGTAATATTGCACATGAACATATAGCTATTTTTAATATTTGTTTTTACTCTGTTTTTTTTTTTTTGTTGTTGTTGTTTTTCCCAAATTGCTGCTGCAGCTGTTATTAGATTGCTTTGATTCAATTTTAACTTATAATAATGAGCCCAAGTGACAATGTAGAACTGTCTCCTAGGGTTTGCTCGGCTGTAATCTAAGGGGACCGGATTGCCAGACCTTTCTTCTGAGGAGTTCTTGGGTGAGTTTGAATCGCTTAACTGGAGTCCTGGTGTGGCAGATAAGCGCTGGACCACAAGGCCGATTTGAACCACAAGGTAGGCAGTTCAAACTCACTAGTCGCTCCTTGGAAACTAGGGTTGCTATGAGTTGCAACCAACTCGATGACAAAAACAAGTGCTTAACTATTTGGCTAGATGCCAAACTGCTTTCCATTGTGTCAAAATAACTGGCATACCCACCAGTAGGGTGCAAAAATTTCCATCATACCCAATCCTCACCGTCACGTAGTGCTGATTGATCGCT
Organism: Chrysochloris asiatica; assembly: GCF_000296735.1. Classification (NCBI taxonomy): domain Eukaryota; kingdom Metazoa; phylum Chordata; class Mammalia; order Afrosoricida; family Chrysochloridae; genus Chrysochloris; species Chrysochloris asiatica. The sequence goes on along the minus strand of NW_006408623.1, from coordinate 6,477,800 downwards.
ATATATGTATATTTATTTATTGCTAAATATATATATGTATATGTATTTCCAGCTATTCAGGTTAGTTGGACATAACATTTCACTATGATACTAGTTTGCATTCCCTTATGATGGTTATGCACGCAGTTTGTGTGTGTTTATTATTTCTATGGGGTCCCTTCTTTGTGAGGTGCTGTTCATGTATGTTGCCCCTTTTAGAGTGGGTTGTCTGTGTTTTTCATATAATTTTGTTGGGATTCTTTATATACTACAGTTGGAGCCATTTTTTAAATGCGTGAATTGCAAATGTCTTCACCCACTGGGTGTCCGTTCTGATCCTGCCCTTAAGGGTGCTGATTGAAGAAAAGATATGCTTATTGTCAAGATACTCAAATACTTTGATTCATTCTTTTATAGATGCTTTTGTATGATGTTTAAGAAATCTTTCTCTACCCCTAAGCTCAACAGATATTTTTCTATGATGTTTTCTAATTGTATTGCTTTCTACCTTTCATAGTAAAGTCCTTGGCGTAGAATTTTACTTTGCAAATGCTGGCCTTTATCAGAAATCAATTGTCTTATACAAGGGTATGTCAAAAAATTATTGCTACAACATTATGGAAACTTTTATTAAACAAAAAAGTTCTGTGTTGACTCTATAGCCCTGGTCTGTTTAAAAATAATCAGCAGTTCAAATCCACCAGCTGTTCGTTAGAAATCCTATACAGGGGTCACTAGGAGTTGGAACCAACTAAATGACACTATTACAACAACAAGAGCAAGGTTCATTTTTGTTGTCATTCTTTTTGTTTATCTGTTTTTAAAGTATCTGAGAAAGTAGCGTGCTGTGGTTTGATTGCCATATTTTTATTCATAATTATTTTATGTTTACATAAATGACTTTCAGTTCATTTTGTTTATTCACATCTATTCAACAATATGGCATACACATTTTAAAAAGTCATGATGATCAAATATTAATAAAAAGGAAAGCATGAGTTGCATTATTTATCCCAGAGAAGTAGAATCAAGAGCAAAAAAGTGTATATTTTATGTCGACCAAATCCTTCCATAGAAACTGAGTCACAGACCTCATCATCACGTCTGTTTTAACTTTGCTTCTGCCCTTATTCTTGTGTTTTGCTCCCTCCTTAGTAACAAAATGGAATTTGCATTCTTTTGACTCAAACGCTTTTATGAAGTGACTTCCATGATTCCCCACCACATAGCAGTCTTGGGGTCCCGCTGGAGAACAGTGTGGGAGCCCACAACCTCAGCTGCGCTGAAAGTCCTCTGCGGACCTACAAGTTCACCGCGGTCCCGCTGCCAATACTTGTGTGGCTATGCATGTGCGAGCAGGAGCCCCGCCGAGCTCACAGCAAATGTGGAACCTGTGAAACTCGTTGTTCTTTCTGTGATTGGTGTTTTGCCACTGGGAAATGAGGGTCGGTGTTTAATGAAAACAACAACGGTGTTGGCGAAACGTGAGGATCTTCCAAAAGCTCAGTCTCACTTCCTGAAAGATATCAGGAACCTTCAGCTCAGCAAGAATGAAACAGAGGGACCCAAACCCGCTGCTCTCGAGTGGATTCCAACTCACAGTCACACTAGAGCACATCCCAGTTGATTCAGAGAGGTTCTGAGGCAGAGCATCCGGTGGGTTCCAACCACCCACCTTGTGGTTAGCAGCCCAATGCTTAACCCACAGTGCCACCAGAGCTCCTGCAAACAGAGCAGAGGTGAAGTTAAATATTGCTTCTGTGCCAAATCAGCCTGAGGTTTGTGGTTAATTGCAGTATGTTTTTCACCAAGACCTTGACGGCTAGTCTTCAAGTCCACCCACCATCAGCTCCTGGAAAACCCTATACAGGGTCACTATGAGTTGGAACCCATTCGACAGCACTTAACAACTACAACGTTACACTAGGACTTATCTTACTCACAGCATGGGGGCATGTGATGTAAAGTAGTTGTACAATGGGGGTAAAGACAGTCCATCAGATGAAAACAACCTTTTTAGGTCCAGAAGGGATCCAAATTCTGAGGGTAGGGAAGCACCAACACCTATAAGTAGTAGAAAATGAATGTCTTTTAACAAAAATATTTGTCTAAAAGTTTTGATTGCTTCACATTGGTTACCTCTGGAATCTAGCCACAAGGCAAAAAGGGATTATTCCTTTATCCTAAACTATTAGATGAACTTCCATGTCCTTATCTGTAAAAGGGCACAATAGTACATGGGGACTTCAAAAAGTTCATGGGAAAACCCATTCTCTTCAAATTCCATTTTTTTCACAAACTTTTTGAAGTCCCCTCTAATTTGCCTCCTTGGGTTGTTGGAAATGTTGGGTACAGCAGCACTTGTGTGACTGGCAAAAAGGCAGACACGTTGTGAGCTCTCGGGATGCACTTTTTTGATATTTCCTGTTTGGTTTTGAACACAGCCACAGAGAAGGTAGAAGCTGTCTGTAGAACTTTAACTAGACCAACACTAGCATCTGATCACTTGAGTTAACTAATTGCAGTAGGGGAAATATTTGACTTAGTAAACTACATAATGTGCATATCTAGACTGATATAAAAATTGATTTCTACCTGAGATGTTGTTGAAATTTTCTAATCATGCACATTCAGATTTAAACCAAGTAGCCCAGTTTATAGCTTATCTCCAGAAACTTGGAGCGACGTGTACTGACCAAGCATTGAATTCCGATGCTCAACCCTGAAAGCATACACTCTTGCTCACCTACAGTGTTCTCAGGTTAGCCAGTTTATACTTAGTTTCAGTAGACATTGAACGAAGACCAGCTTCATTGAACGAAGACTAGCTCTCAATTAATCAATAAAATTGTAACGTGTCAATATGATGCTTTGAGTGGAGTAGAGGGCTTTTTAAGCATAGAGGAGGAACTTTTCCAATCTATTCAGAATATACGTTTACTGTCCTCCGACCACATGGCTACTGCAATGATGCAAGAAGCACAAGCGTATGAACACATTAAATATAGTGTTGGAGCGCTATGAAGGGTGTCATGAGAAGAAGAAATCACAGAGCAATGCCTATAAAACATGAAGAAGAAGACAGAAGCAGAGAGAAGGAAAGCACAACCTCGGGGAGATGAAGAAAGGACCTCCTAAAAACTATACATTCCCTGGAGAATTCTAGAACCACCCCCACAACACACACACACACACACACACACACACTAGTGAGAGACAGCAGGGCAGAGACCTAGTTCAGTGGGTCTTCACTAAGTAATTATGTTCGCAGTGTGGAACAGCTGTACGTCCCCTACCCTCAGATTCCTCATAGAGACATGAGTTCCACACTTCAGGCCAAGCTTCTTTTGGACACCTCTAGTGGGAGTCCTGGGGTAATGCTGTGTGTTAATGCGCTGGACTACAAGCTGGACTACAACCTTGATCCGCAAGGTTGGCAGTTCAAGCTCACCAGCTGTTCCTTGGAAACCCTATACAGGGTGGCTATGAGTCAGAACCATCTTGAAGGCACATGACAACAGCAAAAAACAACAGAGGGAAAGAACTTTGGGGACGGGACAGTGGTGAGGTGTTCCAGGTGACTGATGCTTAAAAGGATGTTGTTAAGTGACACAAAGTCTGTTCCAATCCATACCAACCTTGTATAGGGCTTCTGAAGAGTAACTGGTGAGCTTGAACCGCTGACCTTATGGCTCAAATTAACTTTGCAGTCCAGTGCATTAACCGACAGCACCACGGCAGGACTCTCCTAAACAGGATGGAAGCCCCCATACCAAGAGAGTAATGTACTTACTTAAACTAGATGAAGATGAATTTTCTTTTGCATAAACACAGAAGCCAAAATCGGCAATGATGGCACCAGGAATGGAGATTCCCTTTTCAGACAGAGAACAGTATTCTAGTTTCCAATACTAATAGATTTAGACTCCATCTATAGGAATAAATAGAATTTCAAACACGAGGAACACTAAAATAGGGGCAGTAACTAACCCTCATGAAAAAAGAAAATGCAAGCATAGAAAATAGAAATGACAATTCTTTTCTGAGGATTTGTATGATTCTTATTTTGGAGGATGCATACATGTACCAATTAGAAACTTTATAATTACAAGAAAAAATGCATTTTGGAAATTAAATATGATTACCAACACAACTCAACAACAAAAAACAAATCCAAAACACTAACACTAATAAGAGGACAGACATGGTTGGAGATAGAGTTAATGAGCTGGAAGATTTCTCCTGCGAGGGCCTGCTGGGCTCAGACTGCTCACCTGGTGGTTCAAAACACAATGCTTATCTTACAGAGTCACCTGGTTCCTTATAGTAGTCAAAGGCTAACTACTTACACCACCCAGGGATCTTGCTCATAGATCACGCTGGTAAACAGTCAGTACCTGTTCAAGGGGTGATCCTCAAGAAGAAAAGAAGCCTTTCCAAAGTCCTTCCTTTTTACCAGTTAGCATTCTAAGTGAAGCATTACTGCGTCCTTTCATATTCGCCTGAGGTAGCTGGAGTGGGTCATCATGCCAAAAAAACACTACAAGTCATCTTTCACCTGGTAGCAAGAAATAGGAGTGAGGAAAATCTCCTGAGACAGTCTTAACTGAAAATCCTAGCAAAGAATTTAGAAAGTTAGTTCTTCCAGATTGACAACATTGCCCAGAATTTCAAAATATCAGTGGTTTACAACAACAATGTGGTTTCATGTCACCTGCATCATAGGTCCACTGTAGCTTCCCCCATCAGCCTTCACTACAGAACTCAGTTCAACATGCAGTTCGTGTCTGGTGGAGATTCTGGTCTGGTGGGGGAAGGGGAAAAGAAATCCTGGCAGTACATGTGTTGTGAAGTCAAAGTACAACTTCTGTTCATGCTTCATTGGCCAACAGATGTCACATGACCAAGTCTGCTGTTGAATGGTGTTCCACAGGACAAACAGGCCTTTGGAACAACAATGCAGACATTTCTCAAGCACTGTGTTCAATAGAAAGTGGCACTGTGGGTTAGGTGTTGGACTGCCAACTGCATGGTCCAGGGTTCAAACTCACCAGTCACCCCTTAGGATAAAGATGTAGTTGTCACTTTCTTAAAGATTTATAGTTCAGAAACCTTATAGAGTGTTGGCATGAGCTAGAATCAACTCCATGGCAATAGGTTTTTGGTTTTGGGGGGTGTTCAGCATTTATAAAATTATCAACAAGATGGGTCCTATATCCTGGACTATGGAATTAACATACACAGAGAGATATTGAAATTGTATGTTAGTCTACCGAAAGACAATAAGAAGACAATTATCTAAGGACATTGCTTTGGCCAACCCCAAACTACATATGGACAAAACTGGGAGCATTTTCATCTGACAACCCCCTGGGTAAGATGACCTGCTGAGGTCCCAGAGAATGATTTTGTTTCAACCTAGACTTTTCCTAGGAATGACACCAGCCAGAGGTCAGCCCTGTGACCCTCAAAAAGGGTGCACTCAACTTTGGTTTCTCTTGTTGCGTCATATTGACCCTCCACGTTTCCAAGCATAATATCATTTTCCATGACCTGGTCCCTTCTGACAACATGTCCAAAGTATGAGAGACAAAGTATTCCCATCCCCATTCTGGCTGCTTTTTTTTCGTTTCCAACAGAGATGTGTTGGTTCTTTTGGCAGTCCATAGTACTTTTTTTTTTAATTTTAATGTTTTATTGTGAGTTGTGTGATAATCTACATGGGAGAACATCAGCTTTACATTCATTCCATCATCCATCATTTCATTGGCATAGTTATCATCCTGTGCATGCATCCTCACCCAACCAAGGGATGTACCCTGTAAACCTGCACCCCACCACCACCACAGTCCTCAGCCC
>NW_006408623.1:6448474-6466037 GCF_000296735.1 Chrysochloris asiatica | reverse complement strand
TCTTTCCTTGTCTTTGATTTTTGAGAGCTTGATTATTATATGTCTTGGAGATTTTCTTCTGGAGTCTATCCTTCCTGGAGTATGTTGGGCTTCTTGAATGCTTATTCTTTCATCTTTCAAGATGTTAGGGAAATTTTCTCCCAGAAGCTCTTCCACGATCTGTTCTGTGGATTTCTTTGTTTCTTCCTGCTCTGGAATGCCAATAATTCTTACATTATTCCTCTTCATGTTATCCAGCATGAATCTTATACTCTCTTCAGATTGTTTTATCCTTTTAGCTGCTTGGTCTTCTACCTTGGCAGTATTGAGAGATCTGTCTTCCAGCTCGCTAGTTCTGGCTTCCATCTCCTCTAGTCTGCTCCTTTCTCCTTTAATGCTATTGTCTATTTCTGATATCTTATTGTTGATCACCTGGGCATCTTTTTGCAGGTTTTGAATTGTTTCCAATGCAGCGTCTATCTTATTTGATTGTTCTTGGAGATGTTTTTTAACTTATTCCTTATTTTCCTCGACCCCTTTTCGGATTATTTGAATTTATTTCCATATCATTCTTCTGAATTCCCTCTCAGGCATATCCAAAACTCGCTCCTCCTCCTCTATGAAGGCTTTGTCTGTCTGCAGTTCAATTGTGTCAGGTCCTTTCTTCTGTTTTTGGACATGCTTTGATAAAGTTGATTGTTTCTTATTGGTCGTGGTTATTGTTTTATTATTATTGTTGTTGCTATTAATGTGGTCAGGAGATGGTCTTCCCTTTTCGTCTGTAAATCATAGCAAGTATTGTTGGGTCTCGTCTAAGTGGTGGAGTATTATGTTGTAGTTTAGCTATATGGCCATGATTGCTATTTCTTCTTATGGGATGTAGGGAGGATAAGTTCCCACCTCCAGGAGGGATGTGTAGTCAACAAGAACTCTGTGTGTGTGGGTGCGCTGTACCAGCTTATTTTTATTGGGATCTCACGCCAGGGCAGGAAGACTTGGGGTGGGAGGAAGTTATATCACCTCTGGCCCTTCTGGGAGACGCAGCTGTCCAAGCGGGCCGGCCCTGGTCCTGCTCTCTAAACTCTGCAGTCACAGGAGTTACCCACTGTCTCCGCAGGAAAGAGTCCCCAAATACTCGGTTTTCTTTATCTTTGTTAGTACGGTTTCTCAAAAATGTGAGCCCAGGAGGGACTATGATAGTCCAAAAGCTGTGGGACTGGTATATGAACACTCCCTTTATGAGATCCCACTGATAGCTAGGAGTGGGAGCAGGGGGCTTAGCTGCAGAGACAGTTGGGGGATGATGGGTGATGTTAAGAAGCTGCTGCAGCCTTTCTTACACCCGCCAGAGTTCCTCACACTCCGGGTGTAGGTGAGCTGCACCCGGCCAATTTTTATTGGAGTCTCAAGCCAGGGCAGGGAGACTTGGGGTGGGAGGAAGTTGTATCGCCTCTGGCCCTTCTGGGAGACACCACTTTCTATACGGGCCAGCCCTGACCCTGCCTTCCAAACTCTGCTGTCGCGGGAGCGCCCCACGGTCCCTTCAGGAAAGAATCCCAAAATACGCACTTTTCTTTATCCTTGTTAGTGTAGTTTCTCAAAAATGTGGGACCAGGAGAGATTATGATAGTCCAAAAGCCATGGGACTGGTCTATGAATGTTTCCTTTTGCGAGATCCCACTTGTTTTTTTCTGCCGGAGCAAGTCCCTACCTTTTCTGGTTGTCCTTCCGAACTGGAAGTCCAGTCCATAGTACTTTTAACATAGTTCTCCAACAAAATAATTCAAATGCATTGATTCTACTAAGGTCTTCCTTAGACCCTATCCAACTTTCACATTCCTATGAGGCGATTGAAAATATAATGGCTTGGGTCAGTTTCCTCTTCATCTTAAACCAATATGTTTATAAATGTCTATGCAAACCTAGGTGGAACAGGGGCTAATACACTCAGTTGCTGGATGAAAGGTTGGTGATTCATGTTCACCTACGGCAACTAGGAAGAAAGGTTTCAGGATCTGTTTTTAAAAACTCAAAAACTCAGCTCTACTCTGTCACCCATGGGGTTGCCAGCAATCTAATGGCAACTGGTTTACTTATATGTGCATATACATAGATGTTGTTGGGTGTTAAGTATTTTACAGTCAGTTCTGACTCACACTAACTCTATATATTGTTGTTGTTATTGCTGTTAGGTGCCATTGAGTTGGTACCGACCCATAGCGACCTTATGCACAGCAGAATGAAACACTGCCCAATCCTGGGTCAGCCTCACTACTGTTGCCATGCTTGAGTCCATCAATGCTGCCACTTGGCCACTTGGCCAATCCATCTTATTGGGGGGTCTTCCTCTTTTTCTCTGACCCTCCACTTACCAGCGACTGCTCCCTCCTGACAATATGTCCAAAGTATTAGAGATGAAGTTTGGCCATCTTGGCCTCTAAGGAGCACTCTGGCTGCACTTCTTCTAAAACACATCTATTGTTCTTTTGGCAGCCCATGGCACTTTCAATATTCTCCTCCAACACCATAACTCAAAGGCATGAATTATGCTACGGTCTTCCTTATTCACTGCCCAGCATGGCTTGGGCCAGGCGCACCTTAGTCCTCAAGCTAGTCCTTAGTCCTCTATATATAGCAGAAAGAAACACTTCTTGCTTTTGGTCCATCATCCTCATATCCTTTGCTGTGTTTGAGCTCATTGTTGCAGCCATTGTGTCAATCCATGTTGTTGGAGGTCTTCCTCTTTTTCATTGACTCTGTACTTTACCATGCATGAGGACCTTCTCCAGGTAATAGTGTCTCCAGAAAACAAGTCCAAAGTACATGAAATGAAGTCTATCCATCCTGGTTTCTAAGGAGCATTCTGGCTATACTTCCTCCAACACAGATTTATCTGTCCATCGTATATTCAATATCTTTGCCAACACCATAATTTAAAGGCATCAGTTCTTCATTAGTCTTCCTTATTCATTGGAACTGTAGTCCCTGCCTTCAAATCTTCTTGACCTGCCATTTCCTTAAAATGACAATCCCAGGGGAGTGTCCCAGCTACTTTGGTACCTGCCACATTTCATCGTCATCCTTTGCTATTCCCCAAGAAGACCCCATGTCAAGTGTCACAGAGTTTCCAGACTTATCTGTGCATGCAAACGTGTTCTTCCTTCCTGGCATATACTAAACCATCAATAGTGATTCACTTAAAAGCAATAAATGAAGAAACCTGAAGTGAGGAGGGCAAGTCAGAGCAGGGACTCTGGTCAGCTCAGAGTGGAGAGTCTATGGAAAGATTGCCATCGGCATACTCTGCTTTAAGAAGAAAAATTCAGAGTCCCAAGCAGACAGGAAGGAGACAGTGGCTATGGAGAAGTGCGTTGTGGTTGACTCTTGGGGAGCAGAGGTATATAGAGGTGAGGGTGAAGGCGTCCAGAAGACATGGACTTAGGATACCAATGAGGTGGGGGGCTGACCCCTGTGGACAATGTCATGTTCACCTGGAACTGAAGCATGCGGTGGTGAGGCACATGGTGGACAGAAGTCTCCAAAGGAGAGTATGACACCCACTCTCCAGGTGTAGTTCCTTCTGCCAGGTATTCCTCAGAAAGCCTGGGAAGCTGGATGGAGAGATGGTCTGTGAGCTTCCACCATGAGAGATGTGCAAGCTCCCCTCTAATGAGTGGACTCAAACATCCTCATAATTGGCTATAAAATGGTGTGCAGCACAGATGCCCGGACAGTGGGCAGAGAGCAGGGACCACTGGCTCTCATCCCTCCCTGGGCTGATTTCCACTGGCTGTGAAGTTTATAAGGGTTTCCAGGCTATTCCTGCCATGGCAGTACCAAGCAGTTGTAAAAAGCCCTTGTTGAAGTCCAACTCCATTTCTACACTGGCCAAATTGAAAACATCAGTCTGTTCTCCAGGGCTAACCTGCTTTACTGTGATTTATACATGGGAACGTAAGGCTTGCCAAGAAACACATGACTCCTGCCCAGGATTAATGGCTGCAGTATGGGGATGGACCCTATTACACGGGGTCTTTCTGTCCATGGATGAGCTCCTATTTTCTACAGAGTGGGTGCCGCAGGCTCATAGGACAGCCAATCCCTGGGTTATGAATGTCCAAATTAAGTAACCAACTCCCTAAAGGTCTATCCATATTAAAGATTTGAGTTACAGACAATGGTTTGCAATAGCAACTGGATTCTACTTTGCAGCACATATCAAAACATTGTCATTGTGGAGGGGCTTCAAAAAGTTTGTGGAAGAATAGAGTTAAAAGATCATGGAATTTGTCTTAGAACTTTTGAAACCCCCTCCTATTATTATTTCTGTGTTATTATGCTAAAGATGTTTGAATGGCTCTGGAAGTGTTTCTTTAATGTTTTGTATGCATTGAAAGGTCTGTTACAAATATATACTAACACAGACGTTTGGCTGATGTAAGATAGGGACCATGCCAACTCTGTTTTGACGTATGTACACATTTGACTTGGGGAGAGAACTCATTTGTAATCCAGGGACTGCTTAGTTTCTAGGGAATTCCCAGAGACACACAATTCTGAAGAACTGTGGTGCCGGGCAGTGATGGGTTGGCAAACTTTAACAGCCAGCACTCCAGGGCCAGACACCCTGATTTACGGTGCATGCCAGTTCCTGCATTGTAACTGTTGCTGTTATGAGCACCTGTTATTTAGCCCTGGTCCATGGCTAGCCCATGCACAGCCCAATGAAACTTCTGGGTCCAGCAACATCCCCATCTTGGGTTGTGAATTGGCCTATTGAAATCCATAGGGTTTTCTTTGGCTGATTTTTGGAAGTAGTTCTGTCGTAGTCTGGAAGCTCTGCTGACAACTGTTCTGCATCATAGCAACCCGTGAGCCTTCACTGACAGACGCTGGTGGCCATCCATGGGGCACATTGTCTGGGAAAAGAATCCGGGTCTCTGGCATGGAATTGCAATTCTCCCACTGAGCCTCCAGCACCCCCCAATGTGAATGGTCCTGACATATAGAGCAACATTGTTGTTGTTGTTTTCCATCATACACATAAAATAGGTGCAAAGACCCTTAGGAGCAGACTTAGTAGGACAATGTACTAAGATAATGATACATTATTGAGTAGCTCTGACTCTTTTCTCCTTTATGTAAACTTTTCTTGGTTTCTTACAAAACTGGTTTCACACAACATTTGTCCTTTGGAGGATTACTCATCTTGTTCATGTTATGAAGGGTTATGCTGTGAGGAAGCATTCATCACATTCATTGTTATTCATTAACATCTTGTTGTACCCCTCACTTTTTGTTTTTTGTACCTCGTGTTTTTTTTAAAGTAGAGTTTATTAAATAGTCAGTTCATGCAAATTAATACTCAGTAATGTCTGTGTTTCATGGCTAGTTGACAACATTTAACAATTGGCTCTTGCTTGTGGACCAGGACAAGCCAGCACATCAGGCTAGGGGCAGATGCTGTATGTGTGAGAGAGAGTATGTTTGTGTGTTAATGAAAAATAATCATGTAGACTGAAGAGTGGTCCACAGGTTTCTCTGTTCCTGGGCTTTGGTTGCAGTTTGGCCTGAGCTCAACTCAGCAAGACTGTATGGGCAGCCATCCTTGCAAGCAAGAGCCGACATGCTGGCCTGGGCCCTTCTACTGAATGCTGAGATGCTTCAAAATCTATTGTGTTCCCCCGTAACTAAATCCTTTAAGACGCCTTGCTTTGGATAAGAGGGAGTAGTCCAGCATGTCAATTTCCTTATAGCATCTCTGCAATGGACACCAGAGACAGTAAGAGGTGTCATTGAAACATAAGCTTGCCTCAGGGAGCTGCTTGTGCAAGATGCGGAGCAGAGCCGACATTGGGGGCAATGTGGAGGGCTAAGGCTGTCAAATGTGTGAGTGGAGACTTCAGGAACTTCCTGGACAGGCTGGGAAGTTGGTGTGTGTTGTGGGCCCTGCATTCCAAATCAGAAACTCCCTCCAACACACCACTGCCCTCAGCCACAATCAAATAGGTAGAGATGTCTACCAGTGGCCTGTCAGTGAGACTGAATGGACTCTGCATCTGCCTTCTCCATCATGAGCTAAAGAGGCATCTTATGATACAAGGCCAGAACAGATGGAAATCGGAGCCGCCAAGTTCTCACAATTTAGGTTGTGTTGCTACCATACTATGGCCATCAGGACTTGGGCTCAGCACGGCACTTGGGGTGTGGGCACGGTTACAGGTCCACGAGCTGAGTATGCCTACTGACTTCATGACCAGGGTCCTCCAGGGGCTCTGCCTCAGGACTGTAACGCAGCTCTCAGCCCTGGCCAGTCCAGCACTTCTAGATGGCTAAGGGCTTTTGTGGATTTTGGGACAGCTTGACCCTCGAATGGCCATCCCTGAGCAAACCCATGCTTGCTATCTCCATGTGTATTAGCTTTTCAGAAGTCCAGAAGAGTGTTCCAGTGGACTTTGATCCCTCTGAGCCAGGTTCCCTTCTTATTAATATCAATAAATGTTGAAATGTTCCACAACTGGGCACACCTGGTTCACGGGCTCTCAGGGTGACCCCATGTCATGGAAGGGGATGCCCAAGCCTTTCTTCTGGCCACTGTGAGTTGGAACGACCAACCTTTAGGAAATGAATAAACAGTGAAGTGTTTGTCATGCTTTCCTTTTCCCTCTTTATTTTTCCTCTCTTTCTTCCTCTCTTGGTAATTTGGGAGTTCTGAAGCATGTGAAGAGTCTTGTAAATGCTGCAAACTGAAAGGAGAGAGGTTTGAATCCACCCAGAAGCACCAAAAGAGAGCCATTGAAATCCCCACGGAGCACTGTTGTACTCTAACCCCCATGGCTTCACCATGAGTTGGTAGCAACTCATGGCAATGATCCTGGCAAAGAAGTCAAGAGACCAAAGTGCTGTCTTTCTTTACCTGAAGGTTCGTGATTAAGATAGGGTACCAGATAGGGACTCTGGGCATCACACAGAGCATCGATCTCCCTGCTCATCAGACATGGCAGTTGGACCCGAAATCACGAATGCGAAACTAGCTAGAACCAGGAGTACAACAGACCTGCTCGGTGACAAGGAAAAGTGCATACATGGCAAAAGAGTGGCACAAAGTCAATTCCATTTTTGAGAAACCTGTCAGATTAATTAAAATACAGTGTCGTACAGGAGAGCTAATTAATCCACACTCAGCCTTGGCTCCCAATCTGAGGCTTTTGTTCTGTGTTCCCACTCGTCCCCCACCCTTCAGAGTCAGGGACCGTCTCTGCCTGATGACAAAGTCTCACGTTGGATAGCAGGAAAGTAAACTGACACAAACAATTAGTGTCTGCTTCTAGAGCAAATAGAAATCAGCTTGCTATTAGCGATGTCATTTCCAATCCTTGGTCATTATTTGATTATGTCGGAAGCTCCAGAATCAGGAAAGATTCCCCCCACATTTTTTTTTTTTTTTTAAATGGCACCTTCGATCTTCTACAATTGTCCTGTTTTATTTTGGATTTTGTCAAAAATGAAAGTAATTCTTGAAACCTTGCATAAAGACATTCATAGAAATTATTAAAGAGTTGATACCAAATTACCTGTGAGATTACACTGAGACATTTGACTGGTTTACCTGTCAACCTATAGGCAGTTTCAACTATGGTTGCTAACCATTCTTGATTGGCCAAGACAGCCTTCTTTCCCAAGGGCAAACTTTTAGGATGAAATAATGTAATCCGTGGGTTCCCCCCAGAGGCCAGAAGCCAAAATAATTTCAAAACGGACCACTCTGGGCTGGGTTGTTCGTGAAGTCAGCACAGAGACCGCCAAATGGTCTGTCTCTAGTAATTATTCTGATAAACGCCCACCACAGTTGCATCTTATCGCTCTGTGATTCCCAGTGAGTCACCAGGAAGCTAGAGTTTCTAGTCAGGCTCCCCCTAGATGCAAATGAGGAAGAGGAAGAAGTCACTTTCTGCTCTTGAGGACTCTATGAAAAACCACCCCAAATGCCTGTCAACATCAAGAGCTGCTTTAACAAACCCATTGGCTGGAGGGCTTGGCTGCTTACCAAAAGGTCGACAGTTCAAATCACCAGCTGTTCTCCACGGAGGGTAAGCTAGTCTCCTCCTGTAAATATGGCTGCCTTGAAAATGCTTTGGGGAAGTTCTAGTCTAAGAAAGCTGAGGTAGTTTGCTTCCATAAAGACAATGGCCTGGGAAAGTCTTTCTTTTTCTTTTTTTTTTTTTTTTGTGGGTCCAAGATTGTTTCTTTTCAGAACTTGCATCAGGTGGTTAGCAATGCTGGCTGAACTGGTACAGTATGATGGTCATCTTACCTCTCTTGAGGCATTTAACCAAGAGATTCTCTACAACCAAGATCAGGAAACAAATTGCAGTGTCTCAGTGTGTGTGGGAAGAGGTCTTCTAGTTCTCTTTTCCTTACTCCCCACAAACTCTTTCAAGATGGTTTTATAGACAAATGCAACTCAAACCCATAACTCACCAACTAGCCATCTCCAATATCACTAATTCCCTTCCTACCCCCAGGACAGAACGCTGAGAAGGCAAGAGGTGAGACTGATTGTGTCTAAGGAAAACTTGACCACAATCCGACAGAGCAGATGCTGAGGTGGCTGGGGCCTGAGGGTAGGGATGAGCAGGCACCAGGCATGGCCTGGGGAACTCTTTAGGGAAGCTCTACTTTGTCCTCAAGGGTTGCTGTGGGTTGGCATTGACTGGGTTTGTTTTATCAAAATGAAGGGCGGTCTTTGACGTTTAGCATATTCCTGGCAGCCATAGCTCCTTACCAAGAGCACTTGGAATGACCGTAACCAATCCGAAGCTCCCTCAATGAGCACATTAGATGCTGCTTCACTGGATAAGCTGATTTTCCCCAGCAAATGAGAACAGCAATTGTAAAGTTTTTTCCATTTCGAGGACTGGAGAAAATGTGCAGTCTAGAAGGCCAGTTAGGATATTGAGTGAAACAACTAATGCCCTTCCTGAATTGTCAGAGATGACACTGGGGGGGGGGGGGGATGGCAGTCCAATGTGAAACCTACACTCTGATGTGGCCACAAATCGGCTCCTCAAGCAGGTGCAGGTCATGACCCGAGGGTCATGAGCTCCCGACAACCTCAACCCTGATGTGTGTATGTGTGGAGGGCATCTCATGGGCCACGTTGCTTCATGAGAAGGTAGTTTATATCCAAAGACAGCCAACCCTTGCTTCACATAAAGCCCAAAATCAACCCACTGCCATCAAGTTGATTCCAAGTCATTGAGAAGCTATCTAGGGTTTCCAAGACTTTAAATCTTTACAGGAAGAGACATCCTTCCCGCAGCGCATCCCTGGGTCTGGCCCCTAGCCTTCATACTGCAAAGCCCAAAGAACCCCAGAGAAGAAACCTGCATCCCTACTTGGCTGCCCTCATTTCATGACACACAGGCAAGAAAACAGGGACGGAGTGTAAGAAAGGAAGGCCTCCAGTATTCAAAGGTGTACAACCAGCTTGACTGGGAAGGGGCAGGGGGGCACAGGGCAGCAGGACCATGGGGAACACAGTAGAGTCAGAAGCAAGGAAAACCTGACCCTTGGTCCTGACAGTTTACAGGCCAGAGAGGAAGCTGAACTAGAAAAGTGAACTGGCCTGCCTCCCCATGTCAGACTACCAAGTCATGGTCATGTGACCTTGGGAAGGTTTTGTCAACCTCCATGCCTCAGTTTCCTTATCTGTGAAACGGGGCCTATCAGGATAAATTCTGAAGAGGAATCTGGTGTTTGTGTTTATAAGCCACTTACAGCCGAGCTTGGCCCACAGGGGAGCCCTGTAAGAGTTCTTCATTCATGAGAATTCATTATGATAAGGGCTCTAAAGAAGGACATATTGAATGTGTTGCTGAACCGGGGAGCAGCGTTCCAGATAGAGCTGTCAGTCTCTCAAAACAGGATGGCAGGATGCCTTAGCTATGGAAGCAGAGTTACTAAAGCATGTATTTCAAAAGTCAGGAGCATGAGAAGTGGAGGGCTTTTAAAAAAAGATGGCAGATGAGATGTAACTGGAAAAAATCAATAGAACTTTGGCAATTGGACAAACTGGGCTGGTTTTCTTTTAGAGGAAACAGTGTGGATCTAGGCACCGGATGTGGATACGGTGGCTCATCAGCCTACTTATTATTTTCCAAGGGTCTCACCCAGAATGTATTTACCTTGGACTGCAGAAGAACCACCAAATCTGTCTTAGTAGCATAGTAGTTATGAGTCGGGCTGCTAACCTCAAGGTCAGCAGTTCAAAACTACCAGCTGATCTGTGGGAGATAGATGAGGCTTTCTGCTCTTGTAAAGATTTACAACCTCAGAAACCATATCCTATGAGCAGGGACCAACTCCATGTTACATACCAGAAATGTTGTTGTTAAGTGCCATCGACTCGGTTCCGACCCATAGCGACCCTTTAGAGGGTTTCCAAAGAGCGACTGGTGAGTTTGAACCACCAACCTTGCAGTTCAAACCGACTGTGCAGTCTAAGCATTAACCCCCAGCGCCACACCAGGACTCCATGCCAGCAATTTGTTGTTGTTGTCAGGTGCCATCGAGTCGGAACCGACTCATAGCGACCCCATGCACAGCAGAATAAAACAATGTCCGATCCTGGGCCAACCTCACTACCGCTGCCATACTTGACGCCATCAATGCTGCCAGCAATAGTAATACCTAATACCGTGCACTTTCAGAAGAAAGACAAATCTCTGTTGAAAGAAGTACAGTCAGCCTGCTCCCTAGAAGTGAGCAGGTTATCAGGAGGGACTAGACCCTGGAGAAGGAAATCATGCTTGGTAAAAAGAGTCACCCCAAAAGCAGAAGAACCCCAATCAAACAGACTGACACAGTGGTTGAAACAACGGACTCACACATAGGAAAGATGTATGGCTGGTCCAGGGCTGGACAGTGTTTGGTTCTGTTGTACGTGGGGTCCACGTGATTCGGAATCTACTCAATGACAGCTGACATGAAGTACCAGTTTAAGGGCTGTTGAGTTCGTTTCCAGAAGACACTTCACATGACCTCAAATTTATTGCATATTTTATAAGATGTGTATGAAACAACCGAGAAGTAAATCCTGGATCTGTCGCAAATCCATCCAAGTGGGTCAGCTGTGACATGCTTAAGCCGCAGGGACTTAGAGGGGGTCAAGTCCAAGATAAGCGTGTCTGACGAGACCTGACAGAGGAGGAGAGTGGGCAGCTGGTCCCTGGAGGGTCATGGGCAGGAACCTATGAAGCCGGGCTCCTGAAGCCTGCCTGAGTTTTTCCACATGGTGCGTATCTGTCCTGTCCTGTCAACTGCTGTTCCTTTCAGTTCACTCCTATGCCTTTTGAGTTTTAGCTAAATGGTTCAAGGCATTTATCCTAAATAAGCATTTCTTCAGTCTTTATATTGGTGCTTTATTTTACCAAAATCTAAGTATATTTTCGCTTGTGTACTCTGGTTGCTGCTGGGCCACAGAGGGAGATGAGGGTCTAGAATTTGACCTTCTGCTCCAAGTTATTCTGTGTCAGCAACACCTTCATATCCCTCTACATGGAAATACTGTGGGTCCAATTCAGAAATCTCAGGGTTCATACAATGTCACCAACACGTTTAGAGTCACTCAGTGAGTCTCCCTTGGGTTATCTCACACACCCACACTCCCTCACAAACACATTCACACACATGCTATCTTTAGCACACATGCTCTCACTTACATGCACATAGCCACACAGTCTCGTAAGCACACACACACTCACATTCTGTCACTCACACACATACAGGAGTCCTGGCATGGTGCTCTGGGTTGGATGACAAGGTCAGTTTGAACCACAAGGTTGGCAGTTCCAGTTCCAGGCTGCTCCTTGGAAATCCTGTATGGGGTCACTAGGGGTCAGAACTGACTCGACGGCACTTAATGACAAACATCAATAGCAACACACATATATATTCTAGTACACAGTTTCTCTCACACGCACCCTCTCACGAACATATACATACCCTGTCACATGCAAACACATTCTCTCACGCGTTCTCACACACCCTCACACCCTCACACACACACTCTCACACATATACAAACGTACTAATACACCCTCACACACAGATTCACACACACACTCTCACTTGCAGACACCCTCTCTCACGCATTCTCACACACCCTCACACACACTGTCACACATATGCTCACACTCTCACTCACATATACACACACTCTTACTCACACACACGCTCTCACACTTTCACACACACTCACACTCAGAGTGTCCTCATAGCCAACTCCACTGTTGTTTCTGAACACTCTCCCAGAGCACACTTCCAGGAGCCTTAATCATTGACATTCCCCTTCTGGCCTCCTGAGTCCTTAGACAAATCAGTAAGTCTTCTATTCTGAGTCTCTCAGATCATCTGACTACTGCGTTCATGGCTGTATCATCTTAATAAACAATCAGAAACAATCCTTCCGTGCTCTTTTGATGTTCCATGGCAAATCAAAAGTAAAATGTATGTAGAAAAGCATTTCATTTGATGGTAATTTTTAATTAATGTTACGCACAAAATAACGTGCATTTTGGAATACCATTTGGTTGAATTACTTCCTTATATTTTGTTTTCTTCTTGATCTTTTACTTTGAGTCCTGGTGTGACACTGTAGATCAGTACTGGACTGCTAGCCACAAGCGCTGGGCAGTTCAATCCCACCAGCTGCTTACAGAAACCCTATCCAGGGTTACTATGAGTTGAAACCAATTCGACAGCACTCAACAAGTACAGACTTCAGCATTGCACACCTGTGTTGTTGGTTCATTCAGCTGCTCAGTGATCCCTTTGTCCACTAGTATGTTTTGGATGCCTGTTCTGGGTGAGCGTTGGGCTAGACAAGTGTAGGACAGCAGGAAAACAGCCCTACCACACTGACCATTCTCCTGGGAAGATTCTGACTCAGAGCGATCCTATAGGAGATTGTAAAACTGCCCCAAAGGGGTTCTGAGACTTCAGTCTTTACTGAAGAAGGCTGTCTCATCATTCTCCTGTGAAACCACCTATAGGTTTGAACAGCTGACCTTTTGGTTAGCAGCTAAACACTTAAACATTAAGCTACCAGAGTTCCTTTACTCAACTATATTGTTAAGTACTGTTGAGTCAGTTCTGATTCATGGCAACTCTGTATAGGGTTTCCAAGGAGCAGCTGATGGATTTGAACTGCTGACGTTGTGGTTTGCAGTCTGGTGCTGATCCTACAGCGCCCACACTCAGTTATGTTGTTGTTAAGTGTTGTGAGTCGATTCTGACCCATAGAGACTCTGTATAGGGTTTCCAAGGAGCAGCTGGTGAGCTTGCTGTCTGACGCATTAGCCCACGGCGCTACAAACTCAGTTATAGTTAAGGGCTAATACGGCTGCTTGGCTAGTGTGCATGAGGGATCAGGGATGGGATGGGCTTGCTGTTGTCAGTTGCTGTGGAGTTGATTGTGATGCACGGTGACCCCTATGTGCCGCTTTGGAAGCAGATCACCCTGCCTGTCTTCTAAGGTTTCTGTGGATAGGTTCAAACCACCAGCCTTTTAGTGACTAGGTGAGTTCGAACTTTCCAACAAGCAGTTGAAGGTCGAGGGTGTTCAGATCTCCTTGCCACTCTGTCCATGGGGAAAGCCATCTCTCTGCTGCCCCTGTGTGCTGTGTGGTAGCCAGGGTCCAGGGATGACGCTGTGGACATCTCAGCCCCAGAGATCATGAGGCTCTGCTCCTCTCTAGGAACTGTCTCCATGGTCTGCAGTCCAAGACTTCTTCTCCTGTGAGTAAAAGAGCCGTTCTCGGTGGACTCTCAGTCCCACACTTGGTCATAGTAAAGTCATTCACCAAGTGGAACTCAATCTGGTTGTAGGGTAAGTGTCTATTGTCTACTCAACGTATGTGGTGGGAGATTAGGACTTTGCTTTTTCATATTCTTTGGGAAAATGTAGAAAGATATGAGCGAAGAGCTGCCGGTGCAGAAGTGGAGGTGCAACAATGTTGTGGATTTGGGGGAATGGAGAGAGACTCCGTCAAGACGGAAAACTCCGTTGGAGAAAATGCTACACTTCTCTACCTATCACATAAGCAAAAATGACCATCTGTCTGCCACTGTGCTGATCAAAGGTAGCTCCAATTTGCCAAAATGGCTGCAAAAGTTGTTCTTACAATCCATGGTCCAGTTTCTTTCTATGTTCTCTTTTCCATTTTTCCTCTACTTTTCTTCCTTCTTTCTCTCCCTCTTCTCCTTCCCTTCCTCCCTCCCTCCCTTTCACTATTCATTTAAGAAACACTTGCTGACCATCTGCTCTGTCCCAGCCACTTGTCTACAAACCAGAGGAAAGTAAGGGTTGACAGAGACATATCCCCATCTTTGAGGTGCTCCTTGTGGGACCACTCACTGGTGTCCACTGTACCGAGATAGCACTGTGGGTTAGGTGTTGTGTTGCTAACCACAGAGTTGATGGTTCAAATCCACCAGCAGAAGAAATGCTGTCTGCTGTAATAAAGATTTGCAGTCTCAAAAACCCTTCACAGTGTCATTATGAGTCCGAATCCATTTGAAGGCAGTGGGTTTGCATTTGGGCTGTGGGGGGCTCCATTGAGGTTGAATTTTGCCTGGGGAAACAAGCAAAACTTCCCAGTTGGTTTCAGAAAACAGGACCCCTGAGTTCCTCAGCCAGAGAGGAAGAAGGGCTTTCCTGCAACTGAGAAAGCAATAGGCTCTTTAGGACTGTGGTGTGTTTGGACAAAGAGAGAAAAGTCAGCTGCCTGCACACATCATCCAGGCCAAGCTTGGCAGCATCATCTGATTGGACTGGACCACTTGATGTCTGAAGCTCTTCCGACTCTTACATTCCTGGTAACAAGGAACTATTTTTGTTATTTCATCGCACACAGTCAGTTACTAAACAAAACACACACCTGAAGCACACAGCCCTTGAGGATAGCATCTTCTCTTCTACTTGTCCATGTCAGTAACTCCTCGATCATCTCACATCAAGGGTCTAGTTCACACCTTCTCCACAAAGATGTGGGAAGACCTGCGGCACAAATGGATAAGAAACACCATCACAAACGAACCCTGTGTTAAACAGAAATGTTGGCTCTGTCTTGGTGTTCCCAGCAATTAAAGCCGTATATTTGGGTAGGGAATTTTAATTGAAGAAATATAAAATGTTCATTGGTATAATGTGCATATTAATTTAATATAATGTGAATAAGAAGTCACTTGAGATGGGAGTTGGAAACAGCCCCTGTAGGGCTATTGTGTAACAGGCAACAAAAGCAGAGTCTTACTAACCCATTGGAAGGATGGTTCCCACTGCCAGTAGGACACCAGTGGTGGCTGGTCCAATGGGCTTCTCAAGTAACAGCAGTGTCAAAAACCCAAAAATGTCAAGGCACAGCTAATAAATCTCAAGCTATTGAACTAACCAATAAGAACCAACTATATAGAGGAGAAAGGGCTATTCTGGTTAATTGAAACTTCTGAGTACATTAGAATTATTTTGTACCATAAAGGGACCATGTTTTCCAAAAGCAAAATAAAAGCTTGTGGCCCAACAAGCAAATGGGAACTGAAGAGGCCACAGGGATAGTATTTGAAACCAGGCCCTGTCCTGAGTAATCCAGACTATGTCACGTCTATACCCATTGGATTATGCACACATGTGCTCCTATTTTCTAGAAATTGAAAACAAAATTACATGTACTCAATAAAAAATGCTATTACCCACAACCTGGACTTCTGGTGTGATGCTGTGGATCAACACTGGACTGCCAACAACAAGGTCGGAAGTTCAAACTCACCAGATGCTCCTTGGAAATCCTATGCAAGATCACTATAAGTGAACCGACTCAGTGGCACTTAACAACAACAACCCACAACTTGCTGTAGAATAATCCAGAAGACACCTTAGATATTTTATGTTGTTTAAAAGTGTTTAAAATGAATGAGTCATTGGTCTTGCAAAATTCTATCATGTGATCTCCAGCACCATTTCTGTCACCAAAGCCATGTTTTCCAACTTCTGATCCTTCCTTTTTGTTTCCATCCTTTGTATTCCAATTGCCAGTAATTATCAATGCATCTTGATTGAATGTTTGATCAATTCAGACTGAAGAAGTTGGTAGAAGTCTTTAATTTTATCATAACTGGCTTTAGTGGTTGGTGCTTAAATTTGAATAATAGTGGTACCAACTGATATTCCTTGTAAGTGTATGAATATTATCTTATTACAGACAGCATTACTCTTTAAGGTAGATCTTGAGTGATACCATCTGGTCTTCCTTGTAGGTGTTTGGATATTATCCTACTACAAACAGCGTTGCACTTCAAGGTAGATCTTGATAGCTTTGTTTTGTTTTGTGTTTTTTTCTTTCTTTTTTTTTTTTCATGCTGAATATGATGCCATTCCTCTTCAATTTGTCAATCCCAGCATAGTAAACCATATGATTGCCAGATTCAAAATGGTCAATACCAGTCCATGTTAGCTAACTGATGCCTAGGATATCGATAGCTACACATTTCATTTCATTTTTAACAACTTCAATTTTCCTATATTCATACTTTAGAGTCCTGCTTTGGTGCTACAGGATAATGCACTGGACTACAAGGTCAGTTTGAATCAGAAGGCCAAAGGTTAAAACTCACCAGCTACTCCTTGGAAACCCTATATAGGGTTGCTATGAGCCAGAACTGACTCGATGGCACTTAACAACAATAACAACATACTTCGTGCAGTCCATGGTCCAATTATTAAAAGATGTTTACACCTGTTTCTCCTCATTTTAAGTTGTGCCCATCAGCAAATGAAGTTCATGAAAACTTAACTCCATTTACATCATCACAGTCAGCTCTACTATGCGGAGTCATCTCTTCCCCTGTTGTATTTTGAGTGACTTCCAACCTGAAAGCCTCACTTCAGGCACTATATATAACAAGGACTCCTGGCGTGGCACTATATGATTAGCGCTGGACTGTGAACCACAAGATCTGCAGTTCAAATCCACCAGCTGCTCCGTGGAAACTTTATAAAAGGTGGCTATGAATTGAAATTGATTGGATGGCATTTAACAAAAAATAATAAATCTAACAATATTTTGATTCTATTTATCATGTTTCAATATTCGTGTTAGCAGACAGTATTTCACTACTAGTCATAAGGTTTTCAGAAGTGACACATTCAGAAGTAGTCCATCTCTCCTTCTTCCTAATCTGCCTTAGCCTGGAAGCTCACCTGAAACCTGTCCACCTTGGGTGTATCCTGCTGGAATTTTAAACACTGGTGGCAAAACTTCCAGCATCACACGCAAGCCACCACAGTGCAACAAACGGACAGATGAATGGTTGATTTTTCAGAACCCTTAAAACCCTGTGGAACACAGTTCTACTCTGACACACACGGGGCACCATGAGTGGAATCTACTTATGAAAAGCCATCCACTGAGAACCCTGTGGGGCACAGTTCTACTCTGACACACATGGGGCACCATGAGTGGAATCTACTTATGAAAAGCCATCCACTGAGAACCCTGTGAGCACAGTTCTACTCTGACACACA